>NC_089840.1:303906689-304114189 GCF_035609145.1 Eleutherodactylus coqui
ACTTGGAGTGCCAAGTAAGTCAGCTCAAGGAAGAGCTGGAAATACAGAAAGCTGCATGCAGTCAGGCAGAGAAGCAAGCAGAGTTCTTGAAAGACTTACTGGGTGACAAGGAAAACCTTACAATATACTGAGGAGAATCTACTTCACCTCTATGTGTATATACTGAGGAGAATGTACCTCACTTCTATGTGTATATACTGGGAAGAATCTAGCTCCCCTCTATGTGTATATACTGAGGATTATCTACTTTACCTCTATGTGTACGTACTGAGGAAAATCTACCACCCCTCTGTGTATATACTGAGGAGAATCTACATCACCTCTATGTGTACATACTGAGGAAAATCTACCACCCCTCTGTGTATATACTGAGGAGAATCTACCTTTCTTCTATGTGTATATACTGAGGAGAATCTACCTCACTTCAAGGTGTATATACTGTGGAGTATCTACCTCAACCCCTATGTGTATATACTGAAGAGAATCTAATTGACCTCTGTGTATATACTGAGGAGAATCTACCTCACCTCTATGTGTATATACTGAGGGGAATCTACCTGACCTCTGTGTATATACTGAGGAGAATCTACCTCACCTCTATGTGTATATACTGAGGAGAATCTACCTCACCTCTATGTGTATATACTGAGGAGAATCTACCTCACCTCTATGTGTATATAGTTAGGAGAATCTTCATCGCCTCTATGTGTACATACTGAGGAGAATATACCTCATCTCTATGTGTATATTCTGAGGAGAATCTAACTGACCTCTATGCGTATATACTATTGAGAATCTACCTCCCCTCTGTGTTTATATACTGAGGAGAATTCACTTTACCTCTATGTGTATATACTGAGGAGAATCCACTTTACCTCTATGTGTATATACTGAGGAGAATCTACTTCACCTCTATGTGTATATGCTGAGGAGACTCTACCTTCCCTCTATGTGTATATGCTAGTGATAATCTACATCACCTCTCTGTGTATATACTGAGAAGAATATAACAGTCCAAAGCACTATCGTGATGCCACAAAGCACTATGGTAAGTGCTACTTTTATTATTATTCTTTGTGGCTGACAGTTAATGGTGATTTGTTTTCTCTATTGTTTTGCTCAGATGCCAGTGCCCTTGGGCACAATTTGTAGTTGTGAGTGGTGAGGTGTGGAATAATACATGGAGCCAGATATTTAGTTTTTTTGTTTGAAACCGTCAGTGAAATGAGGTACTTTTCTTCATTACATTCAGTGCATAATAACTGATACTTAAATTGCAACAATGTAGCCACCTGCGTCCAACTCGTCATATACTGGGAGCTTCATTTCTTTTTCTCCCTCTCTTAATATTCACATCTCTTTTATTTTCCCTCTATTCACTGTCAAAGCTGTCTCTCCTCCTTAGTTACTCATGGTTACTCAGATTTCTCTCTTGTTTCTCTCTCTGTCACGGCTGATCAGTCTGTCTTTTTTCACTTCTCTCTCCAGCCTGGCACTTTGTTTTCTCCTGTCAGGCGCTTCTTTTTCTGTCTCTCTCTCTCGCTCTCTGTCACTTGCTTTGCCTGGAGCTACTCACTCACTCTTTCTCTCTCAGCCTCGCTCACCAACTCTCTAGCTCACTCTGGTTCCTGTGACCGTTGTTCGGCTATTTATAATCTCTGTGACCTGACCAGTTTGACTGCAGCCAATCACAATATATCTGGTTGCTAGGCTACCTGCCTCATCTGAGTCTCTATGCATTTTTTCTGTCTTGTGCAGCTGGCTAATAAGGTTACTGGTTACTAGGTTACATGAATCCCTTGTGTAAACTGGGCTAGTTATTATATTACCGGTCCGCATAACACTAAACAGTGCTATGTAGTGCCTATTTCCAGGCAACTACACTTCTTGGTTGTAGTATGCATTGATTATGGAAATCAATTCTCGGTTCATATTTGCTTACAGCTGGGAAGCCATCAACTACAAATCCTTATGACCACTTTTATTCCTAATGACCACATGATATCAATAAAGTTAATTATTTCTACTGACACTTGATTTGAAGTTGGTAAGGTTTTGATAACGCACTAGTAACGCAGTGGTAATACATTTTTTGACAAAAAAAAGGTTAAGCATCTAGAAGGAGTTGTCATTGTGCTGTAAAACCCAGCATGCAGTTACATTTCAGGCAGATAAGAAAATTATTTAGTGTGTCAGGCCACATCCCCGGTGGCCATTTCAGTGCCAGCCATGGCCCAGCAGCTATTTTAGAATCTGCTGTAAGAATATCTTAGACAGCCGCCCAAGCGCCATCTTAACTCCACAACTGTTACGTGCTTCTCACCTCTCATCGATGTACCTTTTACCTGGCATCCCAATGCATCAAGGATTGGTGCGTTCTCCGAATTGCATAGGAATATTCAAACCACCCTGGTTATCTGCTTCAGCCTGTATTAGCACCCACCTTAGGCTGTTCTGCCCAATATTGTGTTAAAATTGCCTGCACATATAGTTGTTAAATGGGGAGAAAAAAGGGGATTTTATCCTCTCATTTATACAGTTTGTGTCTCCCTATGCAAGTTCATGCAGAATCTGCGGGAAAAAAAACTTTCAGAGAGAGAAAGGATTATTATGTAATAATTTGATAGTCTACCCTACCGTACCCTTTAAGTTAGACAGCCCAGTGGAAAAAAGGGAGAGGGAATGTGTGTTGAACTTCTAATGTAAGAATTGTTGCTGTGGTACTCAACTTGCTTTATTGGAATAGAAACTTGTAATGAAATGAATTACTGTCTTTATTATAAGTTTATGCAAATAGGAATGTTAATTAAAAATCTGGAGAAAGGGGATTGTCACGTTTTGGTGTGTTTTCTGACAGAGCATAATCCAATATGATATAGCAAATGCATAGTATTCTGATGTCAACCCAAAGTGGGATACTAATAGCGACATTAGAAGAACAAAAGCTGGAAAACAAAGGACTGTTAAAGAATGAAAAAGATGGCCTGCAGCAATCCAGTCAAGACAGCCCAACCCCTGTATAATGCCTGAAACAACCCACCTCCTTCATATGTACAGAAGGGTGGGCCCCAACACTGCCCCTTTTCTGGAGACCAATGCAGAAGTTGCAGGAAGCATGGTCACTGGAGTAGAGACTGCCCCCTCACTTCATCTACTCATACAGGAAGAGAAGGAGGAAGGGGCCAGGCACAAAATGGTGGCTATCAGAGATGAGCACATGGCAGGGCCATTCCGGCCTGCCCACAACCTCCATCTTGTTTTGCTCCTATTGTTCTGCTGTATGAAAAAAATGCTTAATGAAGATGACCAGGTTCCTATCTGCTGGGCCCCCAGGAACCTATGGTCAGAATCGATATATGGGATCATTCTGTGAACTTTATGGTTGATACCAGAGCTGAATATTCAGTTATAACCCAACAACTAGCACCTTTTTCAGGCAGAACAACCCAGATTGTGGGAGCTACTGGACAAGGTGGGAAGCATCACTTTATTGTACCACAGCAATGGACCTTGGGAGACAAAGAAGTCCCTCATCAATTCCTGTATCCACCGGACTGTCCATTACCAAAAATGGGACAGGATACAATGAAAAAAACTACAGGCCCAAGTGTCCTTTGAACTGGAAGAACAGATGCCTTTACAACTGGAAAAAGATGTTCCTCCTCTCACTCACAGTGCCTCAGGAGGAGGAATGGGGATTGTTTGCTATCATTCATGAGCCAGATCACTCAAGTCCCCCCCTGCAACTAGTAATGAAACTGCTAGGAGTATGGGTGGAATATAATCCACCAGGACTAGCTCAGAATTGTATGACAGCTTGTAGCTGCTGCTTCTACAGTGATCTCTGTTGCTACTGATCTCCAGTGAGTAAAAGAAATGAAAAAGGAGGGTGGAGCAAGACCCAGTGAGGGTAGTGGAATATTTATGGAGTACACAGAGTTTTCAATGATTGAGTATTTTGAATGGTGGAGGTGCTGCCAACCAGATGACGCTCCACCAGTGTGGACGTAAGTGTAGCAAAAAGGATGTGAAAAGAACTGGTATGGAGGCGCAACACTCTAAGCTACTAGAAGATGTAGATCAAAGTCCAATGTGTGATTGTAAAAGCACTTCTTTTTTATTATTTTTTCAGAAATTAAAAACCAGCAATGGAATACGCGTTTCGGGGAAGAACCCCTTCGTCAGTTCGGCTGGATAGGACAACAGGATGCCTAGGGGTGACACGATTCCAAAGATATATAGGATGTGTCGGAGGTCCTGTGTGCAGGAGGACAGGGGAGAAAAAAGTGCTTTAACCTATATATCTTTGGAATCGTGTCACCCCTAGGCATCCTGTTGTCCTATCCAGCCGAACTGACGAAGGGATTCTTCCCCGAAACGCGTATTCCATTGCTGGTTTTTAATTTCTGAAAAAATAATAAAAAAGAAGTGCTTTTACCATCACACATTGGACTTTGATCTACATCTTCTAGTAGCTTAGAGTGTTGCGCCTCCATACCAGTTCTTTTCACATCCTTTTTGCTACTGATCTCCAGTCTGCTGTAGCTATTTGCAACTTGTGTACCCGTCCACATTCTCTGTTACCTACTCTCACCCTCAATTTCCGTTCCTGCTTGGTATGACCCGTTCTGGTGTTAGGGTCGAGACAGGGTTAGTCATCACCCAGGTTCCAGCTCAGGGCCGTTCTTGTCAGGATGATGACCCTGCTGTCTGTTAGGCAGGGATTTCATATTCCTCACCAGTGCAGGGCTAGCTTAGTCTTAGTTTCCACCTCGTATCAAGCTGCACACTGGGGAGTGAGTATACGGTCTCTGGGTCAGCTGTCAGTTTCACTGAGTGGTTTTCCTCCACAGAGGGATAACACAGTGGTTCCACACCTGAATACATAACAAGAATATACCTCCAGTCGCAGTGCAGCTGAAGCCAGGGGCACAGCCAGTGTCCAAGCAATACCACCTACCATCTGCTACCTGCCAGGGCATCACACTGCATCTGGAAAAGCTTCTGAAATATAGTATCCTGAAGAGATGCCAATCACCCTGGAACACCCCTCTCCATCCTGTAAAGAAACCTAGAAGAACAGAGTATCGCCCAGTCCAGGATCTCAGAGCAGTGAATCAAGCTGTGGTTACTTTGCATCAAACAGTGCCCAGCTGTCCGTACACACTGCTTGGACTGATACTAGGAGAAGCTACTCACTTTACTGTGCTAAATTTGAAAGATGCTTTCTTCACTGTCAGGCTGACAAAGGACGGTCAGCTTATCTTTGCCTTCCAATGGGAAGACCCAAGAATGAGAGAAAAGTAATGTTTGCCCCAAGGGCTCAAAAACTCACCCGCACTCTTTGGAGAAGCTCTTGCTATTGACCTATGAAGAATTCCCAGCCAGGCAATGTATTGCTACAGTATGCGGATGACCTCCTCATAACTGAACCTACCTCTGAATGAAGTCTGCAGAATACTAAGACAGTGCATTATTATCTCTATAAAGCAAGATACAAAGTCTCAAGGAAGAAGTCACAGATCTGCCAAGCAGCTGTCAAATACCTGGGATTTCATATCTCACAAGGTAACGTACAACTAGGAGTTGAAAGAAAGTAGGCAGTCTACAATATCCCTGTACCAACCACCAGAAAAAAAAGTCAGAGAATTCCTTGGAGTTGCCAGATTCTGCAGAATAAGGATACCTGACCTTCCTGAAATGGACAAACACCTTTAGGAAGTCACAAAGGGAGGTGAAGATGTTTTCTTCTGCTAGAAGCATGATCATACAAGGGTCTATGACAACATCAAGCAAGCTCTGCTAAAAGCACCCACACTGGCCTCGCCTAATCTTGAGAAATTACTTATTCTGTATGTTCATGAGAAGAAGTGACTGGTGATCGGTGTTGTCACCCAGATGATAGGATCATGGCATCAACCTGTTGCCTATCTCTCTAAGCAACTTGATAATGCAGCCATGGGATGGCCTCCCTGCCTGAGAAGACTGGCAGCAACAGGGGCCTTGGTTATGAAAGCTGAGAAGCAAACCCTAGGTCAAAATCTTACAGTACAAGTGCCACCTTCTGTTCTAGCTCTGATGGAGGCCAAAGGTCACCACTGGCTGACAAATACTCACATGATCAAGTACCAAAACTTCCTATGTGAAAACCCAAGACTGAAGTTGGAAGTGTGTATTACTCTAAATCCAGTAAATCTGTTGCCCACCAGAGCTGAAACCCCTGACTATAACTGCTGTGAGGTGATGGATGAAGTCTTTAGCAGCTATCCTGTTCTATGAGACACACACCCCTCGAAGCTCCTGATGTCGAATAGTACACAGATGGTAGCAGACTCATAGATGAAGGCATACGATATGTTGAATATGCAGTGGTCACCCTACAGACTACTACAAAAACTTAACTGCTGCCCAAAGGAACTTCAGCTCAAAAGGCAGAACTTCTTGCACTTATCAGAGCCCTACAGCTGGCAGCTGGGGTGAAAGTCAATATCTTCACTGAATCGAAGTATGCCTTCCTCACACTCCATGTTCATGAGGCACTGAAAAAAAAAAGATAAGAGTCTGATCTCTTAAGCGGGTCAAGAAGTGAAGCACGCTCCTCTCATTCCAGAAAGGCGTGGGCCATTCGCTGCAAAGGAAAACAGAAGGGAGACTCACTCGTTGCGGAGGGAAACAGAGAGGCAGATGCTGCTGCCAAGTGAGTTGCCACTCTCCAAAATGCCAAAAAGTTCTGTCAAAGCTACAAGCCTTTTTCCTGGAACCCCTGCTACAATTGAAATGAACAGGAGTGACTAAAAACAGAAGATGAAAAATATACCCCTGAGGGTTGGTTCATTCCCTCGGATTGAAGAGGTGTAGCCCCAACAGCACTAGCAACGGAGATCGTTAAGAAAGTGCATGAGGACCTGCTATGGGTCCACCACTATGGAAGATCTAATCCAAGATGCGCTGTACATCCCAAGACTTACCAGGCGAACACCAGAAAATGTGTAATTTATGCTGAAAATAGTCCCAGACAAAGACCTCTGTAGACTCCAGGGGTACAATCTTATGGAGCTGCTCTCTTCCAAGATGTACTAGTCGACTTTACTCAAATGCCTGCAGCTGACGGATGGAAGTATCTCCTGGTCGTTGTCTGCACTTACACGGAGTGTGTGCAGGCCTACCCCACTAGGACTGAGAAATTTACCAAAGTGGCCAGAGTACTACTGAGGGACATAATTCCAAGACACGGCCAACCAGTGCAGATTTGGTCATATAATGGACCAGCTTTTGCAGCAGAGATCAAACAAGAGCTTGCCAGCTACCTCACGACCAGATGGAAATTGTACTTTGCACACAGACGTCAGAGCTCAGGAAAGGCTGAGCGCATGAACTGGACTTTAAAACTTGCCCTAGGGAAGCTCTGTCAGGAGACTCACCTATAATGGCCACAAGTCCTACTCATTGCTCTGCTCGGAAACAGATCTGCCCCCACCAAAATAACTAGTTATTCCCCTCTTAAGAGGATGAGGGTCGGCCTAGACAAGTAGTGTTGGGGATTAGAGCAGACAACAAAATAGTGGGAGAGATGATAAATCACCAGGAGATGCTTACCCTGGGTAAGACCATGGCAATCATCACCAAAAGAGCAGGGCAAGGGTTACCTATGTCTGGATACTGCCGTGTACTTCTTTTATGTTGGAATACTGCTTTGTACTTCTCCTTTTTTTCCAGGGGAAAAAGTCAGGGTGAAAGACTGGCAGCAGAGGCCTTGTAAACCTAGATGGAAGGGTTCATACACTGTTATCCCGTCTACCCCAACTGCTGTTAAAGTGGCTGAGATAGGACCTTGAATCCACCAGACTAAAGTCAAAGTGGCCTACATTGACCGTCCTTGCTTACCACACCTGACGGATGCCCTGAAGTTCACCTTAAAAACCTCCAGAAGTGCCTTTGACCAGATAGGGACCTTGCCCTCCTGGAAGCGCAGGAAGCACCAGCTGACAGTGTTTACTACACAGAGACTGTGTTTTCTTCACATAGACAGTGTTTTCTTCGCAGAGACATTGTTTTTCCCTCAAACCCCAAGGCGAGGAGAGAGCTACAGCTGCAAGACAACAAGAAAAATGAGGAATCTACTAAAGACTGTTGGGGCTGGTGGGATTACGCTATGCAGGAAATTTGGACTTGCACCAATATTTGTGATAAATGTATGCAAGAAGCTAGAATAGGTACACACATCACAGGAACATTAGTGTACCATATTTACTACATGGGTAAGGGGAGACAAGTAGGGGGTTGCACATACAATAAAACCATCTACTACAAGTGTTAACATAGTTTACAGATCATATGCTATAATCCAGTATATTCTCCCTCTAAAACATGGATAGACACTGATGAAGCATGGGATACACAGGCAATACTCAGGTATGTGGGGGCATAAACCCCTAAATTAGGATAATAGGCTATAAGCCAGTGATAGCTATCAAAGGGAGGGAAATGTGGTACGACGACATAGAAAAAATGTACTTTAACTGCTATTGCCTCTCTGTTATCAGCCAGAGACCTGGAGTATATTGTCAGTCTTCTCTGCTCAAACTGTTGTAATTTGATGCTATGATTGCCCACATTGTATTCCAAACCCCCATTAGTATGAGTTTGTTCTGCTCACCATTCATCTCTATGTATGTAGCGGGTATAAGAGATAAGATAAACCAATAAGTGTTAGCTTTTAATAAGCCTGTTCACACTGTATAAGGCTGTTAGAATCCTATTTTTTAAGGACTCTGGGTGAAAGATGTGAATCGACCAGAGCCTGTGCGCACATAAAATAAAATAAAATAACCATTTCCTGAGAAAATCCTGAGTTGTTCTGTCAAATATGCTATTGCACTAAAAGTGTATGTTTAATTGCCTATATATTGTTTGCTGATGTGCAATATCTGTATGCTTGAGAAAGGCAGTGTCTGAGTGCCAAAACGCGTTGCAGTCATTTTCATCTAATAATAAAAAAAGAGAGATGTTGTAGCATTTCTTGGCAAGGTTTTTTTTATTGCCTCTACTAAACTTCTACATATGAGAAGTTATGTGGACAATACTATCTGGAGAGTCCTGCAAGAGCGCTGGTAAACTCTTTTTTGTGCACCTTGTGCACTATATTTTATTTGTATTTGTAAACACACAGACAAGGACACAGCGAGAATGTAAATCAATCACTGTTTTCAACTGCTACTGGATGAATGTAGACAGCCAGGACGGATTCCGACTGCAAGAATTCTCGCAGCGAGATGTGACCCGCGGCTCATCTCCTCTGGCTTCTTCTCTCTGCTCTGCCATGTGCCGGCTGGTGCACAGCCGCACATGCGCAGGGTAGAGCTAGTGGGTCAGTGGTGACGTTTCTGTGCGGGCCTCTGTGAGGCCCACACAGAAATAGGACATGCCGTAACTTTGTTACTGTGCGAGTTTTCACACGGTCAAATCGCAGCTGTCTGCATAGGATTGCATAAACTAATGCAATCCTATGGCAGCGTGCAATGGCAGAAATTCTGCACAAAATCTCGCAGCGGAATTTCCGCCCGTGTGCATTCTGCCTTATGAGGCTACAATCAGGATACATAGCTTTTTACTAGTATACAGTAATGATATCTTTTAGGGGGACAGTATCCTCATGTTTTAGTAGTTAGTATTCAGCCTGCAGCTCAGATTGCTTGTGGTGTGGGTAGACTTTTGACCATCAATGCATAGATTTATATCTTGGAAAACCCTTTTGAAGCTAAGTCCTAATATAAAATCTATAACCCCCCTCCCCATCATCTACCACACACCATTTATAACAGTGATGCCCCACCTATAGCTGCACCACTGAGCACTATTAAAAAATAATTTGTCACCTGTGGACAAATACAGAATAATTTTGTTCTATAAACTGCTAGGATACATGGTACAATGTTACAAGGCACCAGCCTCAAATATGGCACTTGAAATCAATCTACTTTTAGTGAACAAGTACTAGTAAACTTGGGTACCCTGCCCGTATTGACTCTGATATCATCCATTGCAGAAGGAGTGAACCACCATTCTCCACCTCCTGGTATCATGAACAATCTGCACAATGAATATAATCACATTTTTGTACAAAAAGGTGCAAAAGACCTTCAGACCTTATTGCAGGAGGTGGGTGGATGAGACATCTCTTCTAGTTGTCTGTTGGAGATATCTGGAAGGTACACGTCAGGCCCTTCTGACTTGCTGTAAAATGATAAAAAGTAAGAATGAAAAATACTCAAGGAAATTTCAGAAAAGAATTATGAAAATTGGAAAGATAAAAACAATCAGATTGTGAGGTCGAGACCTCAGGGCACACTTGTGAGTACAAAAAGATGCTTTCTGATACCAAAGGAGACTATACACCAAATGGTGTAGAAGAACACTGATGAAAAATAAAGGAGTGAACACTAGAGTAGAATAGAAATTAGAAGACTGCACAGAGATGCAGCATATCACTGTACAAGCAAGAAGAAACCATTCACATGACTCATGCTTGCATTTGGAAGTAGAATGATACAGCTAAGATACTTTATATAAGAGAGAACTAATAAACTACTCACCCTCCACACGCACCAAATGTGAAGCTCCTTTTGTGAGAGAACATTCAGAATCTCTCCAGAATGACTTTCTGGTAGTTGTTTTTTGAGCTATGAAGTGATCCTGGTTCAAAGGAAGAGACTGTCAGAGTCAGAGAGACCACCTGCCTGTTACTGCCAGACACTCAGCCTGTCTAATGAATGTCAAAGTCAACCCTTGAAAAAAGAGGAAAATGTCAATGAGACAAGCAGTCAATGTGTCCCATCAAGAGTTCAGGACCCCCCAACTAGAGACAGACCAGATCCTCTATTAGGCCCTCTCTTTTGTGCTCCTGATACTCTCTTTATCCCTCTGTATTGTCGTGTTCTGTCCTTTAAATGTTATGGAATCTCCTGCTGCTCTTCTCTCCTGTGGGGACCATGACATTAACTACCAGGAACAGCAGCGATTTTTCTATTAGTTTCATTAGAAGACGTTTGCTTATTAACAAATTCCTTGATACAGAAGAACAAATGCAAAAGTGCAAAAATGCAGGTGAGTTTGTAAATAATATCTACTGTACATTGATGAGGGGCGATCACCTTGAGACAGCTGTCTGTGTATGGTTATGCTGACTTCGGCTTACAATTCCCAGTCATTGTTATAACGCTTACTATTATTAGAAAATTATAGCACCAGTATTTCTTGTGGTGCAATGCGCCACTTAAAGGGGTTGTCCCTCGCCGAAACGGGTTTTTTCTTTTTTCAATAGCCCCCCCGTTCGGCGCGAGACAAACCCGATGCAGGGGTTAAAAAAGAAAACCGGATAGTGCTTACCTGAATCCCCGCGCTCCGGTGACTTCTTACTTACCTTGTGAAGATGGCCGCCGGGATCTTCACCCTCGGTGGACCGCAGGTCTTCTGTGCGGTCCATTGCCAATTCCAGCCTCCTGATTGGCTGGAATCGGCACGTGACGGGGCGGAGCTATGAGGAGCCGCTCTCCGGCACGAGCGGCCCCATTCAGAAAAGAAGAAGACCGGACTGCGCAAGCGCGTCTAATCCGGCGATTAGACGCTGAAAATTAGACGGCACCATGGAGACGAGGACGCTAGCAACGGAACAGGTAAGTGAATAACTTCTGTATGGCTCATAATTAATGCACAATGTACATTACAAAGTGCATTAATATGGCCATACAGAAGTGTATACCCCCACTTTGTTTCGCGGGACAACCCCTTTAATGATATAATATAGTGAAAGTGATTGGAGTTGTAAGCACACAGCTGCTGTTTTAGGACCTGCTGGTTTACGACTTGTGAATGACGTCACCGTCATTGCTTTCATGCACACACAGCTCTGCCAAATGCATGTCACATACACACAGCTCTGCTACATGCACATCACACAGGTACTGTTGTATCTTGACGTAACTGGAAGACCTGGATGGAGACAAGGGATAGTCTTCTTGACAAGCAGGTGACACCCCCAGTTCCTGATTGGCTGCAGGAGATTTGCACTGAAGCCCATGGTCTGTAATGCAGCTGTGCTGCAAGCATGCCCTACTACTGTGCTGCTCCTTAATTATGTCCCCTCCGGCCAGCTGTTCGTGTCCACGGCGCTGCATTCTGCCCTGGATGCTCTGCCGCTCTATGTGTTGGCAGAGGCAAAGCATACTCACAGCATTGCAGTTCTGTCCGGCGGACGACGCCATCCGACGCTGTGAGTGCCCCCTCTGCTACTGACAACAGGTTGTTTTCCGAGCGGGAGGTTTGGAAGCTGCTGGCCACTGCATTACTACATCAGACACCGCACACAGCTCTGCTACATGCGTGGCGCGCACACACACACAGACAGCTCTGCTACATAATTGTCAGCCACAACACTCACAGCTCTACTACATGCGTGTTTTACACACACAGCTCTGCTACATGTGCGTGTCACACACATCTTTGCTATTTGCGTGTCACACACATGACACACAGGTCTGCTACAACACGGGTCACACACACCACACACAGCTCTACTTCGTGTGCGTCACCGACACCACACACAGCTCTACTACTTGCGTGTGTCACACCCACCACTACATGCATGTGTCACACACATAACACACAGATCTGCTACATGCACGTCACACACAGCACACAGCTCTGCTACATGCGCGCTACACACACAGCTCTACAACTTGCGATGTCACACACACATCTCTGCTACATATGCGAGTCACACACACCACACACAGTGCTGCTACATGCGCATGTCACACACCACACACAGCGCTGCTACATGTGTATGAAACACACACAGCTCTGCTACATGCACATCACACACTACACACAGCACTACTACATGTGAGTCATACATAACACGCAGCACTGCTACATACACGTCACACATACCACACACAGATCTGCTACATATGCGTCACACACATCACAAACAGCTCTACTACAGGTGCAGCACACACTTCATACGCAGCTCTGCTACATACGCATGTCACACACGCAGCTCTGCTACATGCACGTCACACACCACACATAGCTCTGATACATGCGCATGTCTGACACATGTGCAGCATCCAAGCAGGGCACCAAAGTGAGGGAGACCACAGGAAAACGAGATGGATGTCACGAGTGGCTCTGCGATCTCTCCTGGCAATGGTGGCAAAGTGTCTGGCTCGGTCACGCACAGTGGCAAAAGGGTTACTACAGTCAACAATTATTAATGGTGGTTTGTCATGAGACACCAGCACCTCTTTTCTAGGAACTCCAGGGGTTAATGCCGAAATAACTGACACAAGTTCTGGAAGCTTTGATTAGCAAACTGCAGGTATGCAGTTTACTTTAGCTTTTAGTAGTATTCAGAACAACAATTACAAACTTGCAGTAATGGCAGAGGTATTGCTTTGCATAAACACAGATAACGTTGCTCCACAGTTCAGTTTATTACAACAAAAGTTAATCTGCAACGCTCTCTCTATATTTGCATTTAGAGGTTACTCAGTAGAATTCCCACAGTCATAGAATCATAGAATAGAGTTGAAAGGGACCTCCAGGGTCATCTGTTCCAACCCCCTGCTCAGTGCAGGATTTACTAAATCATCCCAGACAGGTATTTGTCCAGCCTGTGTTTGAACACTTCCATTGAAGGAGAACTCACCACCTCCCGTGGTAACCTGTTCACTCATTGATCCCCTCACTGTCTAATATCTAATCTGTGTCTCCTCCCTTTCAGTTTCATCCCATTGCTTCTAGTCTTTCCTTGTGCAAATGAGAATAGGGCTGATTCCTCTGCAGTGTGACAGCCCTTCAGATATTTGTAGACAGCTATTAAGTCTCCTCTCAGCCTTCTCTTCTGCTAAACATTCCCAGATCCTTTAACTGTTCTTCATAGGGCATGATTTGCAGACCGCTTACCATCTTGGTAACTCTTCTCTGAACTTGCTGCAGTTTGTCTATGTCTTTTTTAAAGTGGGGTGCCCAGAACTGGACACAGTATTCCAGATGAGGTCTGACTAAGGAAGAGTAGAGGGGATAATGACCTCACGTGATTTAGACTCTATTCTTCTCTGAATACATCCCAGAATTGTGTTTGCCTTTTTGGCTGCTGCATCACATTGTTGACTCTTGTTCAGTCTATGATCTATTAATATACCCAAGTCTTTTTCACATGTGCTGCTGCTTAGCTCAATTCCTCCCATTCTGTATGTGCTTTTTTCATCTTTCTTGCCCAGATGTAGGACTTTGCATTTCTCTTTGTTAAATACCATTCTGTTAGTCGCTGACCACTGTGCAAGCTTTTCTAGATCTTTTTGAATACTCTCTCTCTCTTCCCTAGTGTTAGCTAATCCTCCTAGCTTTGTGTCATCAGCAAATTTGATCAGTTTCCCATCAATGCCCTTCTCCAGATCATTTATAAAAATGTTCAACAACACTGGGCCTTATGACAGAGCCTTGTGATACCCCAGTTGATACATTCTTCCACTTGGATGTGCAGCGATTAATGACCACTCTTTGAGTACGATCACTCAGCTAGTTCTGAATCCACCTAACAGTTGCCTTGTCAATCCCATATTTGTTCATTTTTTTCAATAAATTTAGTATGAGATACTTTGTCAAATGCTTTACTAAGGTCAAGAAAAACTATATCTACCGCACTTCCCTGATCAACCCAGTCAGTGATACTATCATAGAAGGAAATTAGATTAGTCTGGCATGACATGTTTGTTACAAACCCATGCTGGCTCTGGTTAATTACTCCATTTTCATCCAAGTACTTGCATGTATGCTGTTTAATAATTGGTTCAAAGATCTTTCCTGGTATGGAAGTCAGGCTCACAGGCCTGTAGTTTCTTGGATCCACCTTCTTCCCTTATTTCAAGATAGGGACAACATTTTCCCTTTTCCAATCTGCTGTCACAGTTATCTGATGGGGCTTTGCTAGAAGATTATTCTGCAGATTAATGAAGTTGAATTAAGATAGGCCTCCTTCACTTTCCCTGGCTTTGCTTTTAACTGGGTTTTGTGTAACTCACTGTTAAGGAGATAGGTCCAAAACTTTCTCCTTCACACTGCTGTTGATTAGAAAGATTGTTATCCTTGTTTACCACTCAAGGCAACACTATTTCTCTGCACACACTGTAGTACACCTCCTGCACGTCCTCTTCCGATGGCAACCTTCTCACTACTCCCTTTAACTCATTCTTCACTTCCTGTTTTAACTCCCGCACTTTCTCTCTACACCTACCAGTAACATTCTGCCTTGCACTGCTATTTTCCCACTCTGGACTCTTACACCATTCCCCTCTTTACCAATCAGTGGTAGCATGACAAGCAGTCAATCAGCAGCCAGCTGTTGCCAAGCAGTTAGCTTTAGCTTGTGAAGAAATGGGAAAGATAGGGTCTTTCCAATGTACAGCACCTTCTATGTCTCCTCAGAACACATAGCTAGGTGTTACAGGACAGATTATTGTGTGGCTACCCTGGATGAACTTTCGGGCCACCACGGTCCCCGCCCCCCTATTTAAAACACCGTCGTCGCCGGGATGTACTGAGATCCAAAGGACTGAGAAGTGTACCTACTGGATTCAATGGCAGCACATTATTTTAAGATTTATAGTACTTGAAAGGATTTTTAGGAAATATGTTGGGTTAAGACAGAATCTTAGGTTCCAGCTAGCTATGGGGTCCTTACAATATTCTTCTCCCCACAATCAGACAGTTTTTGCATAAAACATTAATGCAGTAAATGAAAAAAATAGATACCAGCAGCAAAAGAAGGTATTGTTTCACAGTCCCAAAGAAACCAGCTTTATTCCACTTCAAGCAAGTAAAATTGGCAAATAGCTGCGACGTTTCGACCCTAGCACCAGCTTGACAAAGACCTGCGCTTTCTGACATGGATAAATGCAAAACAATACAACAAATACAATGTGAGATACATTCAGTTTGACACAAATGGGTTGAGGGTGGTACAGAAGGTGCAAGGGGTGGGGGGGGGAGCAAGGCATGGGGAACATAGGCAATATGGTATTTCATGTGGAAATCAATAATGAGAAGGCAAAAAGGGTGGGGAGCCAAAGGGAGGGGCGGGGAACTAGGTCAGGAGATTTGGTATGCTTCCCTGAAGAGGTGCGTTTTTATGGCACGTCTGAAATTTCGTGCATCGGGAATTGTCTGGATGTCTTGAGGTAGAGAGATCCAGAGGATGGGTGCTGCTCTGGTGAAGTCCTGTAGGTGAGCATGTGAGGTTCGTATTACAGGGGTGTTTAGTCTGAGTGTGTTAGCCGATCGGAGTGAGCGGGCTGGGTGGTGAACTGACAGGAGGGAGGCGATGTATGCTGCTGCAGCGCCATGCAGAGCTTTGTGAGTGAGGTAGAGGAGTTTAAATTTAGTTTTACAGTGGATGAGCAGCCAATGCAGTGACTGTCATAATGCAGAGGTGTCTGAGTAAGGGCTGGATAGAAAAATGAGCCTAGCTGCCCCATTTAGTGTGGATTGGAGTGGAGCGAGTCTAGTGCGAGGGAGGCCGATGAGTAGCGAGTTGCAGTAGTCATGCCAGGAGTGGATGAGGGCGACCACGAGTGTCTTTAGCGTGTCCGTGGTTAGGAACGGCCGTATTTTAGCAATATTTCTGAGGTGCATGTGGCATGTATAGGCCAGAGATTGGATATGGGGGGGTAAAGGAGAGGTCAGAGTCCAGTGTGACCCCAAGGCAGCGGGCATGTCGTCTAGGGGTTATAATGGTGCCAGACACTGGAATGGAGATGTTGAGGGAAGGTCTGTTGGAGGGTGGAAAGACAAGGAGGTCTGTTTTAGAGAGGTTTAGAAAAAGGGAGGACATAGTGTTAGAGACAGTGGACAGACAGTGGGTGATATTTTGGAGGCATGGTCCAGAGATCTCATGAGAGGAGGTGTATAGTTTGGTGTCGTCAGCGTAGAGATGGTATTGGATGCCTAATTTGTGCATGGTTTGTCCAATTGGGGCAGTATCGATAGAGAAGAGAAGGGGACCAAGGACCGAGCCCTGGGGTACCGCAACAGCGAGAGGAAGTGGATCAGAGATAGAACCAGCAAAGGGGACACTGAAAGAGCGGTCAGAGAGGTAGGAGAACCAGGAGAGAGCAGTGTCCTTTAGACCAATAAAGAGGAGCATAGTAAGAAGGAGGCTATGGTCGACAGTGTCAAATGCAGCAGACAGGTCAAGGAGGATTAGTAGGGAGTAGGCCCCTCTCGACTTTTCAGTCATCAGGCCATTTGTTACTTTTGTAAGGGCAGTTTCGGTCGAGTGTAGAGAGTGGAAACCAGACTGGAGGGAGTCGAGGAGTGAGTATTCAGAGAGAAAGCGTGTAAGGCGGGAGTAGACCAGGCATTCCAGTAATTTGGAGATAATGGGGAGGTTTGAGATGGGTCGGTAGTTGGCAGCATCAGTTGGGTCCAGGGTTGGATTTTTAAGCAGAGGGGATATGATGAAGTGTTTAAATGAGAAGGGGAAAGTGCCAGATGTTAGGGAGAGGTTGCAGATTGTGGTGAGGTGAGTAATGAGAGCTGGGGAAAGGGAACGGAGGAGATGAGAGGGGGTAGGGTCGCTAGCACAGGTGGTGGGGCAGGCAACGGAGAGGAACCTGGAGACTTCTTCCTCTGTCGTTGGTTCTAGCGTAGATAGTGAGTAGGTGCTGGGTGCAGTGCTGATGAAACTGGGATCGGGGCTAACCATGCAGCTTTCAGAGATTTCTTTTCGAATGTTCTGGATTTTTTCTTTGAAATAGGCAGCTAGTTCTCCTGCAGTCAGGTGTGTCGCAGGGGCCTTTTCTTTGGAGCTGAGGAGGGAGTGGAAGGTCTCAAAGAGTCATTTGGGGTTGTAGGATAGTGAGGAGACAAGGGAGGTGAAATAAACTTGTTTGGCATAGTGAAGGGTTAGGTTATAAGTTTTAAGCATGAATTTGAAGTAGAGGAAGTCTGCTGGCAGCTTTGACTTTCTCCATAGCTGCTCGGCGCACCTAGAGCACCGTCGGATGAAGCGCATTTGGGACGTGAGCCAGGGTTGCCGTGGTCTGCGTGTGACGGCTCGAGTCACAGGCGGTGCAGCTTCATCCAGGGCACAATTGAGGTTGGTGTGGTAGTGTTCAGCTGCCAGGTTAGGGCAGGGGAGGAGAGAGTTAGGGGACAGGGAGGACTGAATGGTCTTGGCAAACTGTTTAGTGCGAACGGACTGGAGATTATTGCAGGTTTTTCCGTGGTGGTTGTTGTGTCTTCCCTCCTGCAACATGACTGGGCTTCTCCTCTATATTGAACAGCTGCTCTTTACACTCCTTTAAAGCTCACATTTTCATTGGGGGCTGCATCAGAAATTTGTTTTTTTGGTGTGCATAATACTGTGATGTCCTTGGTTGATCAATAAAGTTTCATTATAAGTATTCATTTGGATATGTTTCTTTTGAATAGTGTGTAATATTTGGGGTTATTTTGACTAAATCTTATTTTGAGCCGAATGACACACTTTAATACAATAGAATGTGGGCTATAATGAGTTGATGTGTTGGATTCTTAAACATGTGTTAATTGCCCGTGTATATCGTAATGATGGGATACTCTATCACCACAAATGGGCGGTACATAGGATCATGGTTAACCGCTGTTAGTGGGTGTATTCATTTTTAATCTGGAGGGGTGAGTGTTTGGCCCTTTGATGCCTTTAGGGCACCGTAGGGTCCTATTATTTGGTAATATACTTGCTGATTAAGCCCTGTATTTACATACGCTGTTGGTCAGCTGATCCGATTCGGGTAGTCACATGACAGCACATGTGACGACGCAGAACGTGATGACGCATAGCATGATTACGCAAGATCCCCACACGATGTGATGCGGTCTTCTGGACTATTGGAGTGGCGCTACAATATTTTGATTTGGGAGGTCACATGATAGCACATGTGACGACGTAGAGCGGGATGACGTGTAGCGTGATGATGCAATCTCTCCGCGCGAGGTGATGCGGTCTTCCGGGCTATTGGAGTGGCGCTACAATATGAGGTATACGGCATGGTGCGGAGCAGTATGCGACAGACACCGGCGGAATACCTGTAAGTTCTGTTTTTAATTATATGTGGGTGGATACTTCACTGGTGATTGGTTGTTGTCACTATTTAATGCGATCATTGCTGGCTTGTGTATATGCTTGACAAGGATCACAGCAGTGGTGATCGAAACGTCGCGTCTTTTCAGTGTGAATAACGATTAGAGATGAGCGAGCACCAAAATGCTCGGGTGCTCGTTACTCGGGACGAAATTATCGCGATGCTCGAGGGTTCGTTTCGAGTAACGGACCCCATTGAAGTCAATGGGTGACCCGAGCATTTTTGTATTTCGCCGATGCTCACTAAGGTTTTCATGTGTGAAAATCTGGGCAATTCAAGAAAGTGATGGGAACGACACAGCAACGGATAGGGCAGGCGAGGGGCTACATGTTGGGCTGCATCTCAAGTTCACAGGTCCCACTATTAAGCCACAATACCGGCAAGAGTGCCCCCCCCTCCCAACAACTTTTACTTCTGAAAAGCCCTCATTAGCATGGCATACCTTAGCTAAGCACCACACTACCTCCAACAAAGCACAATCACTGCCTGCATGACACTCTGCTGCCACTTCTCCTGGGTTACATGCTGCCCAACCCCCCCCCCCCCCCCCCGCACGACGCAGTGTCCACAGCGCACACCAAACTGTCCCTGTGCAGCCTTCAGCTGCCCTCATGCCACACCACACTCATGTCTATTTATAAGTGCATCTGCCAGAGGAACCGCAGGCACACACTGCAGAGGGTTGGCACGGCTAGGCAGCGACCCTCTTTAAAAGGGGCGGGACGATAGCCCACAATGCTGTACAGAAGCAATGAGAAATATAATCCTGTGCCACCGCCATCAGGAGCTGCACACGTGGGCATAGCAATGGGGAACCTATGTGCCACACACTATTCATTCTGTCAAGGTGTCTGCATGCCCCAGTCAGACCGCGGTTTTTTATAAATAGTCACAGGCAGGTACAACTCCGCAGTGGGAATTCCGTGTGCACCCACAGCATGGGTGGGTGCCAGGAAGCCACCGGCGGTACATAAAAATATCCCATTGCATTGCCCAACACAGCTGAGGTAGTAATGTCGTGCTTAATGCAGGTGGGCTTCGGCCCACACTGCATGCCCCAGTCAGACTGGGGTTCTTTAGAAGGGGAAACAGATGCATTTACAACTCCCTGTGCACCCACAGCATGGGTGGCTCCCTGGAACCCACCGGCGGTACATAAAAATATCCCATTGCATTGCCCAACACAGCTGAGGTAGTAATGTCGTGCTTAATGCAGGTGGGCTTCGGCCCACACTGCATGCCCCAGTCAGACTGGGGTTCTTTACAAGTGGACAGATGCAGTTACAACTCCGTGTGCACCTACAGCATGGGTGGCTCCCTGGAACCCACCGGTGGTACATACATATATCCCATTGCAGTGCCCTACTCAGCAGAGCTAACGTCAGATACAATACAGGTGGGCTTCGGCCCACACTGCATGCCCCAGTCAGACTGGTAATATGTACCTTAACAGTAACCTCGTTGGTGGTAATGTGGTGGTGACTGCGGACCTGGTAGCGCGGTTTTATGTAGTTGGTTTTCGGAATGTGGCCAGGATTAAGTGGGCCGTGGTGGGGGGATGGTGGTGGTGGTGCTCTCTTGTTGTGTCGTTAAAGGTGAAATTCTTGGACTGCCACCAGACGGACCAATGCAAAGGTATTTGCCAAGAATGTTTTCATTGTTGGAGGAGGAGGGGGATGTTTTGGAGGCACTATGTGTCCTCTACACGTGTCCGTGGTTATATGCACCTTAACAGTAACAGCGTTGGTGGGAAATGGCCTCGCCGCCATCATGTCTTTGTGAAGCCTCTGTTTCCACACCCCAGTGACATACCATTAGCAGCGGTATAGGCAGAGCCCAGAATTATTAACATTTCAGCGGTAGCATTAGGGACAGGCCCCACTAACATATCACTAGCAGCAGTATAGGGGGAGCGCAGTCTTAGTTCCATTTCAGTAATAGTAGCACTCAAGACAGGCCCCAGTAACATTCCCATTGCAGCAGTTTAGGGAGATAACAGTCTCTTTCACATTTCAGTAGCTGCAGTATAGACAAGGCCCCAGTTACATTTATGTAGCTAAAGTGTAGGCCAACCCCACACACCTTTCTGTACCATGAGTGCAGGCGAAGAACATAGAAATTACTATGATTACACTGTAGGTGAGGGCCCAAAAAAATTGGTGTACCAACAGTACTAATGTACCTCAGAAAAAATTGGCCATGCCCAACCAAGATGGCAGGTGAAACCCATTAATCGCTTTGGTTAATGTGGCTTAAGTGGTAACTAGGCCTGGAGGCAGCCCAGTTGAACGAAAAATTGGTTCAAGTTAAAGTTTCAACGCTTTTAAGAGCATTGAAACGTATAAAAATTGTTTAGAAAAATTATATGAGTGAGCCTTGTGGCCCTAAGAAAAATTGCCCGTTCGGCGTGATTACGTGAGGTTTCAGGAGGAGGAGCAGGAGGAGGAGGAGGAATATTATACACAGATTGATGAAGCAGAAATGTCCCCGTTTTGGACGGTGAGAGAGAACGATGCTTCCATCCGCGGGTGCAGCCTACGTATTGCTTAGGTATCGCTGCTGTCCGCTGGTGGAGAAGAGAAGTCTGGGGAAATCCAGGCTTTGTTCATCTTGATGAGTGTAAGCCTGTCGGCACTGTCGGTTGACAGGCGGATACGCTTATCTGTGATGATTCCCCCAGCCGCACTAAACACCCTCTCTGACAGGACGCTAGCCGCAGGACAAGCAAGCACCTCCAGGGCATACAGCGCGAGTTCAGGCCACGTGTCCAGCTTCGACACCCAGTAGTTGTAGGTGGCAGAGGCATCACGGAGGACGGTCGTGCGATCGGCTACGTACTCCCTCACCATCCTTTTACAGTGCTCCCGCCGACTCAGCCTTGACTGGGGAGCGGTGACACAGTCTTGGTGGGGAGCCATAAAGCTGTCCAGGGCCTTAAAGAGTGTTGCACTGCCTGTGCTGTACATACTGCTCGATCTCCGCACCTCCCCTGCTACCTGGCCCTCGGAACTGCGCCTTCTGCCACTAGCGCTGTCGGATGGGAATTTTACCATCAGCTTGTCCGCCAGGGTCCTGTGGTATAGCAACACTCTCGAACCCCTTTCCTCTTCGGGAATGAGAGTGGAAAGGTTCTCCTTATACCGTGGGTTGAGCAGTGTGTACACCCAGTAATCCGTAGTGGCCAGAATGCGTGCAACGCGAGGGTCACGAGAAAGGCATCCTAACATGAAGTCAGCCATGTGTGCCAGGGTCCCTGTACGCAACACATGGCTGTCTTCACTAGGAAGATCACTTTCAGGATCCTCCTCCTCCTCCTCAGGCCATACACGCTGAAAGGATGACAGGCAAGCAGCATGGGTACCGTCAGCAGTGGGCCAAGCTGTCTCTTCCCCCTCCTCCTCATCCTCCTCATGCTCCTCCTCCTCCTCCTCAACGCGCTGAGATATAGACAGGAGTGTGCTCTGACTATCCAGCGACATACTGTCTTCCCCCGCCTCCGTTTCCGAGCGCAAAGCATCTGCCTTTATGCTTTGCAGGGAACTTCTCAAGAGGCATAGCAGAGGAATGGTGATGCTAATGATTGCAGCATCGCCGCTCACCACCTGGGTAGACTCCTCAAACTTTCCAAGGACCTGGCAGATGTCTGCCAACCAGGCCCACTCTTCTGAAAATAATTGAGGAGGCTGACTCCCACTGTGCCGCCCATGTTGGAGTTGGTATTCCACTATAGCTCTACGCTGCTCATAGAGCCTGGCCAACATGTGGAGCGTAGAGTTCCACCGTGTGGGCATGTCGCACAGCAGTCGGTGCACTGGCAGATTAAACCGATGTTGCAGGGTGCGCAGGGTGGCAGCATCCGTGTGGGACTTGCGGAAATGTGCGCAGAGCCGGCGCACCTTTACGAGCAGGTCTGACAAGCGTGGGTAGCTTTTCAGAAAGCGCTGAACCACCAAATTAAAGACGTGGGCCAGGCATGGCACGTGCGTGAGGCTGCCGAGCTGCAGAGCCGCCACCAGGTTACGCCCGTTGTCACACACGACCATGCCCGGTTGGAGGCTCAGCGGCGCAAGTCAACGGTCGGTCTGCTCTGTTAGACCCCGCAGCAGTTCGTGGGCCGTGTGCCTCTTATCTCCTAAGCTGAGTAGTTTCAGCACGGCCTGCTGACGCTTGCCCACCGCTGTGCTGCCACGCCGCGCGACACCGACTGCTGGCGACGTCCTGCTGCTGCTGACACATCTAGATTGCGAGACAGAGGTTGCGGAGGAGGAGGGTGCTTTAGTGGAGGAAGCATACACCGCCGAAGATACCACCACCGAGCTGGGGCCCGCAATTCTGGGGGTGGGTAGGACGTGAGCGGTCCCAGGCTCTGACTCTGTCCCAGCCTCCACTAAATTCACCCAATGTGCCGTCAGGGAGATGTAGTGGCCCTGCCCGCCTGTGCTTGTCCACGTGTCCGTTGTTAAGTGGACCTTGGCAGTAACCGCGTTGGTGAGGGCGCGTACAATGTTGCGGGAGACGTGGTCGTGCAGGGCTGGGACGGCACATCGGGAAAAGTAGTGGCGACTGGGAACTGAGTAGCGCGGGGCTGCCGCCTCCATCATACTTTTGAAGGACTCCGTTTCCACAACCCTATACGGCAGCATCTCAAGGCTGATAAATTTGGCTATGTGGACGGTTAACGCTTGAGCGTGCGGGTGCATGGCGGCGTACTTGCGCTTGCGCTCAAACACTTGCGCTAGCGACGGCTGGACGCTGTGGTGCGAGACATTGGTCGATGGGGCCGAGGACAGCGGAG
Organism: Eleutherodactylus coqui; assembly: GCF_035609145.1. Lineage (NCBI taxonomy): Eukaryota > Metazoa > Chordata > Amphibia > Anura > Eleutherodactylidae > Eleutherodactylus > Eleutherodactylus coqui. Next base: position 303,930,669 of record NC_089840.1, read on the forward strand.
GTGAGGGTGTGGGTGCAGGCCAGGAGACGGTAGTGCCTGTGTCCTGAGAGGGGGGTTGGATCTCAGTGGCAGGTGGGGGCACAGGGGGAGAGGCAGCGGTGCAAACCGGAGGCGGTGAACGGCCTTCGTCCCACCTTGTGGGGTGCTTGGCCATCATATGTCTGCGCATGCTGGTGGTGGTGAGGCTGGTGGTGGTGGCTCCCCGGCTGATCTTGGTGCGACAAAGGTTGCACACCACTGTTCGTCGGTCGTCAGGCGTCTCTGTGAAAAACTGCCAGACCTTAGAGCACCTTGGCCTCTGCAGGGTGGCATGGCGCGAGGGTGCGCTTTGGGAAACAGTTGGTGGATTATTTGGTCTGGCCCTGCCTCTACCCCTGGCCACCGCACTGCCTCTTGCAACCTGTCCTGCTGCTGCCCTTGCCTCCCCCTCTGAAGACCTGTCCTGAGTAGGCGTAGCAAACCAGGTGGGGTCAGTCACCTCATCGTCCTGCTGCTCTTCCTCCGAATCCTCTGTGCGCTCCTCCCTCGGACTTACTGCCCTTACTACTACCTCACCGATAGACAACTGTGTCTCATCGTCATCGTCCTCCTCACCCACTGAAAGGTCTTGAGACAGTTGCCGGAAGTCCCCAGCCTCATCCCCCGGACCCCGGGAACTTTCCAATGGTTGGGCATCAGTGACGATAAACTCCTCTGGTGGGAGAGGAACCACTGCTGCCCAATCTGAGCAGGGGCCCGAGAACAGTTCCTGGGAGTCTTCCCGCTCCTGAGCATGTGTCATTGTAGTGGAGTGAGGAGGCTGGGAGGAAGGAGGAGCAGCAGACAGAGGATTCGGATTTGCAGCAGTGGACGGCGATGGACGGCGCAGAACTGTGGGTGGACGATAGGTTGCTCGAAGCACTTTCTGCCATCCATGACAGGACCTGCTCACACTGCTCATTTTCTAATAAAGGTCTCCCGCGTGGACCCATTAATTGTGCGATGAATGTGGGGACGCCAGAAACGTGCCTCTCTCCTAATCGTGCAGCAGTCGGCTGCGATACACCTGGATCAGGAGCTCGGCCTGTGCCCACACCCTGACTTGGCCCTCCGCGTCCTCGGCCGCGTCCACGTCCTCTAGGCCTACCCCTACCCCTCAGCATGCTGTATTACCAGTGATTTGATTTCCCAGCCAGGAAACAAATTGGCGCAAGCCTGCTGTTAAACTTAGCTGGCTGCGTATGATTTTTGTTTAAGTTCTCCACCCAGCACACACGTACCCAGAACGCTGAGGACTGTCAGAGGCAGGCCAAATAGAATTTTTGCCCTTTTTTTTCAAAGGAAAGGCCCACTGCCTATATTCAATCAATAATAAATGTGTTGTGGCCCTGCAGTGTGGCACAGAACTGCAGTCTTGCACTGTTATTAACTGCAGCAGAGCGGTGATTTCCCAGCCAGGAAATAAATTGGCGCAAGCCTGCAGGCCAAATAGAATTTTTGCCCTTTTTTTTTAAAGGAAAGGCCCACTGCCTATATTCAATCAATAATAAATGTGTTGTGGCCCTGCAGTGTGTCACAGAACTGCAGTCTTGCACTGTTATGAACTGCAGCAGAGCGGTGATTTCCCAGCCAGGAAATAAATTGGCGCAAGCCTGCAGGCCAAATAGAATTTTTTCCCTTTTTTTTAAAGGAAAGGCCCACTGACTATATTCAATCAATAATAAATGTGTTGTGGCCCTGCAGTGTGTCACAGAACTGCAGTCTTGCACTGTTATGAACTGCAGCAGAGCGGTGATTTCCCAGCCAGGAAATAAATTGGCGCAAGCCTGCAGGCCAAATAGAATTTTTTCCCTTTTTTTTTTAAAGGAAAGGCCCACTGCCTATATTCAATCAATAATAAATGTGTTGTGGCCCTGCAGTGTGTCACAGAACTGCAGTTTTGCACTGTTATGAACTGCAGCAGAGCGGTGATTTCCCAGCCAGGAAATAAATTGGCGCAAGCCTGCAGGCCAAATAGAATTTTTTCCCTTTTTTTTTAAAGGAAAGGCCCACTGACTATATTTTTTCAGGCCCACTGAAATGTGCAACACTGCTAACAGCAGCCTCCACACAGCCTGCACACGGTTAGATGTGGCCCTAAGAAGGACCGTTGGGGTTCTTAAACCCTACACTAACTCCTAACACTCTCCCTGCCTAACCACCACTTCTGTCCCTGGAGTATGTATAATTACTGCAGGGCGCAATGCTCTGCATGGCCGATATAGCAAAAAAAAAAAATGTGCACCACTGCTAAAAGCAGCCTCCACAGTACTGCACACGGTTAGATGTGGCCCTAAGAAGGACCGTTGGGGTTCTTGAAGCCTACACTAACTCCTAACACTCTCCCTGCCTAACCACCACTTCTGTCCCTGTAGTATTACTGCAGGGCGCAATGCTCTGCACGGCCGATATAGAAAAAAAAAAAAATGTGCACCACTGCAAAAGGCAGCCTACACAGTACTGCACACGGTTAGATGTGGCCCTAAGAAGGACCGTTGGGGTTCTTGAAGCCTACACTAACTCCTAACACTCTCCCTACAGCAGCTCCAACACGATACCACTGTCCCTGATCTCTGTCACAACGCATCTGAGGCGAGCCGCGGGAGGGGCCGATTTTTATACTCGGGTGACACCTGATCTCCCCAGCCACTCACAGCAGGGGGGTGGTATAGGGCTTGAATGACGCAGGGGGAAGTTGTAATGCCTTCCCTGTCTTTCAATTGGCCAGAAAAGCGCGCTAACGTCTCAGAGAGGAAAGTGAAAGTAACCCGAACATCGCGTGGTACTCGTTACGAGTAACGAGCATCCTGAACACCCTAATATTCGCCCGAGCATCAAGCTCGGACGAGTACGTTCGCTCATCTCTAATAACGATTAAAAATCCTTATATGATTTACGTCTGGTAAGAAGATCTATTCCATTGTGCTGCCTTTCCTTCATCTATTGAATGCATTAATTTGTGGACATCTGGAGTCCGACGTCCAGGTGGGCGTGCACATATTGGCTATTTTTCCTCCCACAGCCATTTGCTGGTGTTTAAAGTGCTGCAGTTCCTTATCATAGTTTTTGTGGTTTGCCAAGGCTGAGATGGTCTCCATAGACAGGTTAAACGTAGCCGATCAGATATAAAAGTCTGACCTTTTTTGGGCCAGTGTAACTATCAGGGACTGGGGTCCGGGTACTGGGATCCCTAGAATACTGCCCGCAACCCCCGTCCCTTCCTACTTGCCCCCCTAGGCTATGCCCTAGGGCGACAACTGGGCGACAGTCTCTAGCCTCGCTAGGCATGAGGGGCAGAAGTCAGAATTACAGACAAACAAGGTACACACAAAACACAGAGGCAAGTTGGGCAATCTAGGTCGGCAACTGCAGAATACGCAGAACAAGAGTGGTCAGGCAAGGCAAAGTCAGGTCCAAAGTAAGAGGGGGAAAAGCTGGGAATACAATCCAAATATCCGGGTGTAGCCTGGAGACAACCATACATTGGCAATTGCTAGAGGAAAACAGACACGTTTAAATGCTGTCAGACTCCTGCCCCAGCAGCTGATTGGGGCGGGGAGCCTGACAGCAGCCGGTTCCACTCAGGAAGGTGATGTGGAAACTGCCCCCAGCCTTGCTGGATCGACGGAAGCCAATGAAGCACGCCCGGTCGTCATGTTGATGGGGACGCAGCGCAGGGCGGCACCCGCCGCGTCCCCAGCAACCCTGCAACTAGCATGATTCTGGTGGCCAGGGGAGGTTACCAGAACAGGGGCTTCCCTGCGTCGCACTGCTGCCGCCCGGTTGACAGGGCTGGCGGTGTGGGCAGTATTCTAGGGATAGGTATAGGGTTAGGGTTATAGGGCAGGAAGAAGAAAATGGGGTTTGGTGCTTTGCAGATGGGTCCTTATGATACATTGCAAATATGTGCAGGGGGGTATCCACTTATACAATAGGATAGGGTTAGTTCATGGTTTGGCGTTTGGGTTAGGATTAGAAGGGTTAGTGGTTAAGGTTAGGGTAAGAGGGTTGGGGTTAGGGTTACAGGGCAATCTGAAGAAAATGGGGTTTGGTGTTTTGGCTATGAGTCCTTGTGGTACTTCACAGATATGTTAGAGGGTTTGGGTTAGGTTAGGGTTAGGATACTTAAATAGGTTAGGGTTAGGATAGGTCAATAGAATATGGTTTTTGAAAGAATTACAGTTAGGAAAAGGGTTAAGATTAAGGTAAGGGCTAGGATAAGGGTTAGGGTTTAGGGTTAGGGTGTTAAGGTTAGGGTTAGAGAGCTAGGGTTAGAAGGGTATCAAGTTAGCGTTAGGGGTTAGAGGGTTGGGGTTAAGATTAGAGGATTAGGGTTACAGGGCAGGACCAAGAAAATGTGGTTTGGTGTTTTGGCAATGAGTCCTTGTGGTACTTTACAAAAATGAGCAGTGTGTCATCCACCCATACAATTGGATAGGGTTTTTGAAAGAATTAGGGGTAGAAAAAGATTTAAGATTAGGCTTAGAGCCAGGATAAGGGAAAGGGGTTCTGTCATTAAAAACAAAACATTTTTCTTCTCCTCTCCAAGCTTCTCCTGGATCTTCTTGTACCTTTTGTCACATGACCTGCAGCTCCCCAATTTAGCTAAATCCAGTGATGTAGCATACATTGCACTACATTCTTCTTCCTAAAGGTCCATGTACACTACGTCACTAGTGACGTAGGGTTCATTGTCTTGGCCGCAAGTGCTGAATGCTCGGCAGCTTGAAATCCTGCGCATGCGACGATGTGACGAGCACGCATGATGCTTCATCATGAGTGTGTACGCATGCAAGAGGGAGAGAGCTGCGAGTGTATGGGCTAGAGAGGGCTATAGCTCTTGCGCACTCACAGACTAACGCAGCAGCCAGTAGAAATATATCCCTGACATTGTTGTCAGGCAGAATACATTTCTATTAGCCAATAGAAAAATAAAGTTTGTCCTACTACTGGTGGCAGTGTATTTTGTAATCGTCATCTATCCATCCATCCCTTGTTAAAAAATTGTTTGGCTTTTTAAATAGGAATTTTGGTAGGTAATGTCAGTCCCTACATATATTATGTACATGTGTATATATGTGTGTATATATATATGTGTGTGTGTGTGTGTGTACACATATATACATACACACAGACATATATATATATATATATATATATATATACACATATACTGTATACACACACACACACACACACATATATATGTGTGTATACATGTGTCTATATATATGCATATTGTAGTAGTGCAGTACACAGAAGGGCCTGTAGAGGGCTACAGACAGGACTTCTGGTGCGAGGGTTAACACAAAGGGTTGGAGCAGGAACTAGAAAAGGACCAGTTCCTGCCAGAATCAAGTTAGAGAGAGAGGGGACCAGTGCAGCAGAGCTGAGGTGCTGCAGGCTGGTGGCCTAGCAAAGGCCAGCGTCTGACAGGGGACAACCCTGGACTCACACCCAAGTGGGGTACATATGGACTGTGTATATTGACGTTGGATGATATTGTTGTGTTTTGTGATTGAGGTGATGACAAATAAAGGCTGGCAGGAGCCAGATAAAGAAATCCACATCTCCTGAGCAGTTTCTACACGTGTGGTGTGCCATTTTCATGTGCAAGAGGTCGGCGATCCGCAGGCAAGTTTACCCCCGCTTGTTTACATATAGTGGAGGATGTGCTGGCATGATCTGGATTGGTGCACAAAACTGCAGGAGAAACACGTGGATGTCTGCTGGGAGAAGTTCTGCGGTTAAAAGGCCAATTTACGGTGGCCTTAGGGGTGCCAAACGTCTGCAGGAGGCAGTTTAAAGGGCCAGAAGGCCGACTGTACAGTTGCTGCTGGAGCAGCATGTAAAGGGCCAGGACGCCGAAAAATTGTGGTTGCTGGGGGAGCAACAACGAATCAGACTGAGGATGTCTACGAGGCAAGTTGGAGAACTTGTTGCTTTATTTGTTTATTATGGACTGTGCAGTCAAGTTGGCGGGTGGTGCAAGAGGCAACCAGAAAGAGCCATGCTTGGGGTGTTTACCGATGGACTTATGTATGTTTGGATGTCCACTGGCAAAGTGGCCAGTAAAACCCCACTGGTCTGTGTTGGAAGCTAACTGCAGATCTTTGAGGGCATAGCAGGAGGTGTCCCCACCAAAGGACTGTAACAGATCTGGAGAAGAATCCATGGAGTGGTGAGGCCACTAAAGTGACTGTGGGTTCTGGGCAGTATGGAATTGAGAGTGAAAAAATGTATGCCAATGTGGTAAAATGCTGCATTACCGAATCTTTTCCTTGCAGGAAAGTACTGAGAAAACTGCAGTGTCTTCATTGGGTGCAAAAAAGTTAAAAAACCGTACGGTACATAATGTGTTGCATGATATGTTTTCTGTGCACGAGGTTACCATGAAAGCCGCACAGTATGCACGGACATTTAAGGAAGATTTGTCTGAGAACTTTGTTGCTGACCAGGTGGTGCAAGAAAAGTCCATTAACCCTGAAATGTCACGTGTGGGGGATGGTGGAATGTATTTTGTTCCTAATATGTGTAGATATGTTTCGCAAATGACGTCAGGATGTAAATAGGGTGCAATGAGGAGTGCAGCCAATGCCCATGTGAGAGTCAGGGCAAGTATACCTCTAGTGAAAGAGGGAAGTAATAATGAAGATAGTGTGTGTAGGACTAGATTTGCTGGAGTGAGTAGTACTATGCCTTTAGAGAGAGAGAGGATAGATTGTACAAAATGTGCAAAGAAGAGAAAAAAGAAAAAGGCTGCTGCTAGTGAGACAAGTGAGGTGGTCAGGGCAGATCCTGAGGTCCAGGGTGAGACAGCAAGAGAATGCTTGTTTAAAATTCAGGAGAGATTGGCTAAGGAGGAAGCTGATCACCGGGTTTTGCTGGAACAGAAGAATGTTCAGTGTGAACAAAGCTTAGAAGAGATGAGAAGTGAGAAAAAGCAGTATGAGGGATATCTTTCGACAGCCTATGAAGAGATACAGTACCTCAGAGATGTTGCCAGAAGTGAGGCTGATCGCAGAGTATGCCTGGAGGCACAATCTGTCCAGTATGAACAGGACTGTAAAAAACTGCAAATGAAAACCCAAGAGTTGGAGATGACATGTTGCAAGTTAGAAAGAGCTTCTACAGTTGCACATAATAAAACTACAGGTTTGCAGAATCAAGTTGCGGAGTTGAAAATGCAGTTAGCAAAGAAAAATGGTGAATTGGAGTTCCAGATAAGTTGGCTTAAGGAAAAGCTGGAAATAGAGAAATCTGCTTGCAGCCAGGCAGAGAAGCAAGCAGAGATCTTGAAAGACTTACTAGGTTACAAAGAAAACCAGGAAGCACTGCATGAGAGACTGGTGTCCCAGCTACAGATGAGCTTAGATGAGAAAGCTGAAGTACATGGAACCCAGATCCAGGAGCTGGAATGGAGTCATGCTGTAGTTGTGGGGAAACAGTCCAAGCAGTTGAAGCAAATTGAAAAAGTGAAAGAAACATGGAAAGGTGAGTGTCTTGAGCTGACCCAAGAGGTGAAGGGGTTGTTGGAAGACAAGTGTGCATCTGAATGCAAGAGAAATGCAGTAGAAAGGTAGCTTTAAGAGCTACAAGTAAGTCACTGAAGGTGACAGAAGGCAGACAGCAGTGTCTGAGAAGGTGAATAAGCTGCAGGTGGAGCTGGAAGTTCAGACTGAAGAGTCTGAGAGGCTGGTGCAAGAAGAGACGCAGCAAAGGCTTGGTCTTAGTGCACACCTGAAGATAATGCAAGATGAGAGAGATGTGTTTCTCAAGCAGTTAGAAGAAGATGCAGAAACTAAGAGGAATCTGTCAGAACAGATTGCAACACTTCAGGCACAGGTGTCAGTTCTGGACGAGAAGCTGTAAGAGAACCCTGCCTGCTGGGTTATGGTTGAAGAGCAAGACAGTGAAATCCTAAAAGAAGTGTAGGCGATAAATCAGCTGTTTTGTCTTCAAACTGAAGTATATGATGAACTTGAGAAGTTTACAGTGAGTCTTCAGCAGGAAGTAAAAGACATTAGTGTGGAGCTTGGTCACCAATGTCAGATGGTGTCCAACTGGGAGAAGAAACAAAAGATATGCGAACAGTGGCTTACTGAGGGGAAATCAGTGTTTCCTAAAGTTGCAAAAGAAAGGCTTAACAAGCGGGTGCGTGCTGAAATGCAAGATTGGATTAGCGCCAAGACAGACGCTGAAAAAAAAAACCTGATACGGGAAAAGCTAAAAGGCGTGTTCCAACAACTAGTAGAAGGAATAGAGACCTTTTTGGAGAATATTAAGAAAGACTGAAGTGCTAACTTTGACGGGCACCCTGAAGGTGTGTTAAGAAAATTGTAGATCAATGTATGAGTTAATTGTTCTTTTATTGCATTGTAGACTATAAATATATAGCATGATACTAGTATAAATCAATGAAAGACAAAAAATAAACCAGCGCTCCGGTGTTTCGGAAGGTGACAATCAGAGGGTGCAGAGAAATATATTAAAATTGTAGTTGTGTAGTAGTACATGTAACTTACTTTACAGGGGTGCTTGTAGTAAAGCACCCCTGGATCCAAGGTAGCAGGCAGAATTCAATAATTATACGGAAATTCTTTAATTGCGACGCGTTTCGACCGTTATCTCGGCCTTTTTCAAGCATAAAAATATGTACAACATGTCAGCATTATATAGTACAAATAATTGAAAAAACAATAGGTAGTGGCCTGCTGGAATGACGTTACAATAAGTTAAATAAAAAACATGGACTGGATTGCATATCAATGAATGAAACTAGATAGTAGCTTACTATGTATATATATATATATATATATATATATATATATATATATATATATCTATATCTACCCACATACTGAATGGCCTTGTCAGGCGTATAGATTAAATGGTGTTGCAGTCCGGAGGTAGTTCGGTAGGCTTTTGTGGTTTACCGGCATACTGCCGGCACTTAGCTGATGACGTAGTTTGCAAAGCGCCATTGTAATGAGTGTGCTCATCACGTGATCGCGGACATTTTTCAATTATTTGTACTATATAATGCTGACATGTTGTACATATTTTTATGTTTGAAAAAGGCCGAGATAACGGCCGAAACGCGTCGCAATTAAAGAATTTCCGTATAATTATTGAATTCTGCCTACTACCTTGGATCCAGGGGTGCTTTACTACAAGCACCCCTGTAAAGTAAGTTACATGTACTACTACACAACTACAATTTTAATATATTTCTCTGCACCCTCTGATTGTCACCTTCCGAAACACCGGAGCGCTGGTTTATTTTTTGTCTTTCATTGATTTGTTTTTTATCCCGTGGTGTGCTTTTTCCATCTCTGGGAGCAACCAAGACGCTCTCTTCAAGATGTTCTTGGTGACCGGTGACAGGAAGCTTCATCTTCATCGTTGATTGATGTGTCTTCTTGGATTTTGACGCACGGGCACCCATCCCACGGGCCCGGCGTCACGGGGTGAGTTATCTCTCCACATCATCATTTTTTGTTTTATATTTATATATACATCTTTAGTATATCCTCTCATTTTCCATCCATTTCTTGGAGCGCTACCCATTATATTTTCTTTGTTTACAAACGGAGCTCTATGGAGCCTACCGGTAAAGTTGTTCAAGGGGAGCGAACCAAACTGGAGTATTTTGAGAGAGAATGGTTGTCCCTCCCTGGAAGATTCCAAACCATGATAACAAAAGAATTGGAGAAATTCAAAGACACTATCAAAATGTATCCTTTTAAAGAATTCCCAAAAGAATGGGACTCCTCTATGATACAAGAACTGGCTAAAAGGGATGAAACAGCCCAGAACGACCAAAGGTCCATAAAATATATGGTCAAAGAGACTATGGAGAAATTATGGCGACATGCCTTGGATTGGTTAATGTTATGCATTTATAAAGATACTAAAATGGTACCTAAGGGCCTCCAGATACCGATTAAATCTGCGTTACCTGAGGACGGAGACTTCTCTGGGGGGTAGGAAATCATGTTGGGCACTTTTTCGGATTTAATGTTGGGAAAATTAATTGAAAAACGTAAATCCCTCTGTGATAGCTTTTTAAAAAATCTGTTAAGTTTGGGAATGAAATGTGATAGTAACACCATTGAGTATATTACAAAATTTATGCCACGGATTGAAAAAGATATCATGAGTCATAAGATCAGGAAACTATCTAGAGACCTTACAGTTTTGATTAAGAAAAATAAAAATAAAAATAAAGATAATAACAGCATAATCCCCAACCAGGATAATGATTCTGAGAATAAAGATGATGAAAATACTAAAGAGAACGAAAAGGGTAACAGAAGGGAAGCCAAATATAATATGATAAGATCTTCCAAAAAAGGTTTTTATTTAAAACAAAATCACTCAAATAGATATAACCATGAAGTGATAGACAATCAAACAATTTACAATAGACATATATCTAGAGAAACCCAGAATCCATATAGGGGATCATCGAATATACAATTCAAGCAATGGGGAAAACCAAAATACAACCAGTGGAAACCCCAAGATCTTGGTAACCATGATCCCTGGAGGAGGGACATCCCTCCTCTGATGAGTATACCTACAAGACCTCCGAGCTATTTGAGGGAAAACCAATCATATAGAATGTCCCCAGGATCTACACATCAGCCATATAGACATAATCGTATATATTATAATCAACCCCCCACACAGGATTTTGGGTCATTTCAAGGGAGGGTAGAGTGACACAATCCATATACTCATTATAGAAATAATAGAATTTATTATAAGAACTATAGGAAGAATTACACCCATATGCCAATACACACTGAAAGTAGTCACTCGAATAATACAAATAATGCCACTTTACAGGATAAGAATAATGGTACACTACAAAAGGAAAAAATACCGAGTCCCAAAAACATAACACTTCCAATACCAACCACACAACATGTTAGAAACATCATACAAAATAGCCTAATAGGGAATAATCTGTTGGACTCCTCCCTCAATCCAATGAGAAATGAATTGGGTTTAGCAATGGACATACCAGGGAGTCCCACAGATTTAATTCAATTTCTACAAATAAGAGACCCATGTGACACTAGTACTACTCGTAGGGATGAAATATCAGTCCAAAATGCCATCAGTTGGAAAACTCCCTGTACTCCAAAAACATTCCCTCAAGCGAATTCAATATTATCTTTACAAGTAGATGCTATTAATCTCCCAAAACCAACCTTGAAACCTTTTTTAGAGGAGACGAACAATGGTTTCCAAACGACCGAGAACCTCCCCAACACCAGAGTCACGCGAAGTACAATGGCAGCCCTTTCCACCAAAACAAAAAGTATAATCAAACCCAATTTAGGGAACCAGACAACCAATGCAAAGATAACTCAGTAATACAAATCACCAATAAGAACAATAACATCCCAGGGGGTAGAAGAAAACCCAGAAAGAGGAGGGGGAAAAGGGCAGGGAGAAAAAACCATCAAAGGTCAAAAACATATAAAAATCCAACAAACCAACCAATCACCAACGACGAGGCGTTAGGGATGGGCATCTTTAACATCTCGGATCATAGATTACTATCCAGTGAAGCAGAAGTATTATCTAGAGGTCTCTCGTTCAGTCCAACGTGTAGACCAGATATGTTTGAATTATTTATAGATCTCAATCGCTTCATCCGTAAGTTGACCCTTAAGAGATTTTTTTCTATTAATAAATATAGAGACCAATTGGAACCAAACCCCAGTCCTTCATTAATCTCTAATTCTAGAGCCCCAGATACAAATGAATAAATAATACCAATCACTACAGATCTAAAAAGAACTAGCAACTTCTATCCAACCGAAGCCAAGGGACCCTACATCACCTCTTTTTACAATGAAGTCTTGAATGACTTCAGAAAATTAACAGATAAAAAAGAAACATCATTAAACCAAGAGAATAACTTAAAACCATATCAAAGAAAGGTGGTACAACAATTAGCCACAAATAAACATCTTGTTATAAAAAATGCGGATAAAGGGGGGGAATAGTGCTCATGAACAAGAAATATTATCTAGAAGAATCAGCCCGAATATTGGGAGACCGAGACCAATACAGACCCCTCCCAGGAGACTCTACCCCTACTTTTAAAACTCAGTTACAAAATTTAATTGAAAAAGCCCATAAAGAGGGAATTATCACCAAAGACGAAAAATTATTTTTATTTCCATTACAACCTGAGACATCATATTTTTATTTTCTTCTCAAAATTCACAAATCTGTAAACAATCCCCCTGGAAGGCCTATTATATCTGGCTTAGGCTCACTCACAAGTTTTTTATCAGAATATATCGATAAACAGCTACAGCAATATGTTACACATCTACCGGCATATCTGAGGGACACTCCACATTTACTCTCCATGCTAGAAACCATCACATGGAAAGATACATTCTTTTGGGTCAGTTTAGATGTCACATCTCTCTATTCACATATCCCTCATATAAAAGGAATCCAGGCCGTAAAAACTTTTTTGGACCGTGACATAAAAACACCAGAGAAACAAAAATCTTTTTTCCTAGAGAGTCTCTCCTTTGTATTGGAGCACAATTATTTCAAATACAATAACCAGTATTACATACAAACTCATGGCACAGCAATGGGGACTAAATGTGCCCCATGCTATGCAAATCTGTATATGGGGGCATATGAAGAGACCATCAATGACCCACATATACGATTCTATAAGAGATTTATAGATGATATTATTTTCATTTGGGAAGGTCCTATAGAAGAGATCCAATGTTTTATTTCAAATATGAATAATAACACCTGGGGCCTAAAATTTACTAGCACAATTGACCCAATAAGTATAACTTTCCTTGACCTAGATATTTATATCGAAAAGAATAATATATGTACTAAAACGCATTTTAAAAAAGTGGATGCAAACAGCCTATTAGATTTTAGGAGTGCCCATTTGAAAAAATGGAAAGTGAACGTGCCATATGGGCAGTTTAAACGTCTAAGACGAAATTGCTCCACGATAGAAAAATATAAAGAACAGGCTGATATTTTATATGACCGTTTTCGCGATAAGAAATACCCTGAGAGTCTGATAAAAACATCATACACAAGAGCCTTAGAGGAAGAAAGACATATAAAACAGTCTATAGAGAATAAAGATCAAGTACAAAACCATATAAAAGATAGAGATAAATTTGGATTGTGTTTCATCACGAGATTTAACTCTAAACAACAAAATCTCCAAAAAAATTATTCTAAATAGGTGGAAAATTTTGGAAAATGACCCCCATCTTGGAGATATATCATCTTCTCGTCCCAACATTGTATATAGGAGAGGGAAAACATTGGTGAACCTTTTAGCACCATCGCACCCCCGTATATTAAATTCGAAAAACAATAAAAAATCTGTGACTTTTCCGTTAATAGGTGCTTTTAAGTGTGGAAAAATAAATTGTAAGTGCTGCCCAAACATATGCCATAAAAGAAAAATTATTGAAAGAAAGTTGGAAAATCATTATTCCATCAAACAATACATGAATTGCAGTACTGAATATCTAATATACATGATAGAGTGCCCATGTGGGCACCGTTATATAGGTCGCACTATCAACTCTTTACACAATCGCATCAATCACCATAGACACAACATAAAAAGAGGTTTTTTAAAACATAGTTTATCGAGACATTTTTTTCTCGAACATAACTCAGATCCAAATTTAATAAAAATCACCCCGATAGAAAAAATAAATACAGGAGAATTCACTAAATTAAAAACAAAGGAAATGTTTTATATATTTTATTTTAATACCCTCATATCGAATGGTTTAAATGAGGTTTTAGAGAAATTTTAATAGAAATAACAATAATTTTATAAATTTTCATCAAACATCTATAGCGATAGACTATATATATGGGATACACAATCCCTGTCTAATTATAGATCAATTTTCATATTTATGCATTTGAACAGGTACGCACACTCATACCTTTGTATATATATATTAGACGCATACACTATCATTTAATCATTTATTAAATAATAAATAGACTGCTCACCACACTTGGGCTTGGTGGACTATGATATATATGAATACAATGATATTTTATCTATGTAGATACATGCATTGTGCTTCTTCCCCCTTTTAGAACAGAAAGCCATCTTTCTGTTCTAAAATAGAAATTCATTGTCACCTACCTATGGAAATATCCCAGTTCTCTGAACTGTATCATACACCTCTTACATAATAACATCTCATAGATATAATTGACAGTGTTTTCTGCCACATTGCGCTTTGTTTCTTTGATCATGTGATATTTCTCCATAAATGAGTACATTGATGTGCTCTATCACATCACCAATCACAAATACATAGTACCGCTCTAAGGTTTGCGGTCCCACCACTGAAGTCATAAAACGCGGCGCATATCAGTGCGCTTTGCTTCGTTATTTCACGTTATAAGCAGTCACGTGACACTTTCCCATACACCAACGGGGGTGAGTCACGTTACAAACAGTCACGTGACACGTTCCCATACACCAACGGGGGAGAGTCACGTGTACAGCGTCATATTGTGCCACTGATGACCCCGGATGTGTTTCCATGACCTGTGGCGTATACCTGACGTCCACGACCATAGGATTACTATCTCCACCATAGTAATGGCGCCCTTGCGGCGCATATCCAATGTCCGCGATCATGTGATGAACATATTCATCACAATGACACCTTGCAAATTACGTCACTAGCTACCATCTTCACCATAGTAACGGCGCCCGTACAGCACACATTTAACGTCCGCAATCACGTGATGAGCACACTCATAACAATGGCGCTTTGCAAACTACGTCATCAAGTAAGTGTCGGCAGTATGCCGGTAAACCACAAAAGCCTACCGAACTACCTCTGGACTGCAACACCATTTAATCTATATGCCTGACAAGACCATTTAGTATGTGGGTAGATATATATATATATATATATATACATACATAGTAAGCTACTATCTAGTTTCATTCATTGATATGCAATCCAGTCCATGTTTTTTATTTAACTTATTGTATCGTCATTCCAGCAGGCCACTACCTATTGTTTTTTCAATTATTTGTACTATATAATGCTGACATGTACATATTTTTATGCTTGAAGAAGGCCGAGATAACGGCCGAAACGCATCGCAATTAAAGAATTTCCGTATAATTATTGAATTCTGCCTGCTACCTTGGATCCAGGGGTGCTTTACTACAAGCACCCCTGTAAAGTAAGTTACATGTACTAATACACAACTACAATTTTAATATATTTCTCTGCACCCTCTGATTGTTACCTTCCGAAACACCGGAGCGCTGGTTTATTTTTTGTCTTTCATTGATTTGTTTTTTATCCCGTGGTGTGCTTTTTCCATCTCTGGGAGCAACCAAGACGCTCTCTTCAAGATGTCCTTGGTGACCGGTGACAGGAAGCTTCATCTTCATCGTTGATTGATGTGTCTTCTTGGATTTTGACGCACGGGCACCCATCCCACGGGCCCGGCGTCACGGGGTGAGTTATCTCTCCACATCATCATTTTTTGTTTTATATTTATATATACATCTTTAGTATATCCTCTCATTTTCCATCCATTTCTTGGAGCGCTACCCATTATATTTTCTTTATGATACTAGTATAAGTAGTGAAGGGGTTAAACGAAACCCTTCTGTAGCACTGCATGTTTATGGATGGGACAGACAAGAGATAAGACAGACTTCTAGACCCCCCTTGCATCCCTTTTTCCTGAATTCATAATGGTTTTATTGTATGTTATAGTTACACCTTAAGAGGTGTAACTTATGTTAATCATTTTTTGTTTTAGCCTATTATGTATTCTTATTAATCTTGGAGGTATGTACTTTTGCTGTGATGTCACTTATGGTACATAAGCTTCGAACACCTTAGAATAAATTAGAAATCATCTGATACTGCACAGGCTGGTGTGATTTGTATTTTTCCTGGGCCCAGATTTCTGCACGAGATCTGGGATCATCTTCTCTTTGATAAACACATAAATTCTCCTAACAAGGTGGTGTCAGAAGAAAAAGTGGTATTGCAAAGGTCTGCTAAGAAGTTAAGTGCAAAGGTGAAGCTCTGGGAGGCAAAGGGTCATATTGCTGACAACAAGGTTTAGAGACTAGAGAGGTCTAGGGCCCAGTTCAGACAAGTGAAAAGAAAGAAGCCCTGTTGAATTCTAAAAAGGAGATAAAAACTGTGAAGGTCATTGAGAAAGGGAGAGCTGATCCACAGATGGGAGGTAAGCAATCCTCCAGAAGTTCAAGTGACCAGGGGGCATGGCCAGTGACCAACATGGACGGCCGCATGTGAGCAAAGCTCATTTTTATATATATATATATAGATGACATCAGGAAGTGGGAGAATTGGATTCCGTACGTAAAATTTGGACGCTAATTCTTTTGCGCTTAGAATTGAATAATCGAGTTGCGACCCATTACCTTTTCCTATTTATGACATAATCAATGCTCATGCCAAATTTCAAGTTTCTATGACATTGGGAAGTAAGAGAATTGTATTCCGTACGTAAAATTTGGACGCTAATTCTTTGGCGCTTAGAATTGAATAATCGGGTTGGGACTAATTAACTTTTCCTATTTATGATATTATCAATGCTCGTACCAAATTACATCGGGAAGTGAGAGAATTAGATTCCGTATGTAAAATCTGGACGCTAATTCTTTGGCGCATAGAATTGAATATTCGAGTTGGGACCCATTAGCTTTTCCTATTTTTGACATTATCAATGCTCGTGCCAAATTTCAAGTTTCTATGACATTGGGAAGTGAGAAAATTATATTCCGTGCAAAAAATTTGGACGCTAATTCTTTGGTGCTTAGTATTGAATAATTGCGTTGGAACCCATTAACTTTTCCTATTTATGACATAATCAATGCTCGTGCTAAATTTCAAATTTCTATGACATAGGGAAGTGAGAGAATTAGATTCCGTACGTAAAATTTAAATGCTAGTTCTTTTGCACTAGAATTAAATAATCGAGTTGGGACCCATTAGCTTTTCCTATTTATGACATAATCAATGCTCGTGCCAAATTTCAAGCTTTAATGACATTGGGAAGTGAGAGAGTTAGATTCCGTACATAAAATTTGGACGCTAATTCTTTTGCGCTTAGAATTAAATAATCGAGTTGGGACCCATTACCTTTTCCTATTTATGACATAATCAATGCTCATGCCAAATTTCAAGTTTCTATGACATTGGGAAGTAAGAGAATTATATTCCGTACGTAAAATTTGGACGCTAATTCTTTGGCGCTTAGAATTGAATAATCGGGTTGGGACTAATTAACTTTTCCTATTTATGATATTATCAATGCTCGTACCAAATTACATCGGGAAGTGAGAGAATTAGATTCCGTATGTAAAATTTGGACGCTAATTCTTTGGCGCATAGAATTGAAAATTCGAGTTGGGACCCATTAGCTTTTCCTATTTTTGACATTATCAATACTCGTGCCAAATTTCAAGTTTCTATGACATTGGGAAGTGAGAAAATTATATTCCGTGCGAAAAACTTGGACGCTAATTCTTTGGTGCTTAGAATTGAATAATTGCGTTGGAACCCATTAACTTTTCCTATTTATGACATAATCAATGCTCGTGCTAAATTTCAAATTTCTATGACATAGGGAAGTGAGAGAATTAGATTCCGTACGTAAAATTTAAATGCTAGTTCTTTTGCACTAGAATTAAATAATCGAGTTGGGACCCATTAGCTTTTCCTATTTATGACATAATCAATGCTCGTGCCAAATTTCAAGCTTTAATGACATTGGGAAGTGAGAGAGTTAGATTCCGTACATAAAATTTGGACGCTAATTCTTTTGCGCTTAGAATTAAATAATCGAGTTGGGACCCATTACCTTTTCCTATTTATGACATAATCAATGCTCATGCCAAATTTCAAGTTTCAATGACATTGGGAAGTAAGAGAATTATATTCCGTACGTAAAATTTGGACGCTAATTCTTTGGCGCTTAGAATTGAATAATCGGGTTGGGACTAATTAACTTTTCCTATTTATGATATTATCAATGCTCGTACCAAATTACATCGGGAAGTGAGAGAATTAGATTCCGTATGTAAAATTTGGACGCTAATTCTTTGGCGCATAGAATTGAATATTCGAGTTGGGACCCATTAGCTTTTCCTATTTTTGACATTATCAATGCTCGTGCCAAATTTCAAGTTTCTATGACATTGGGAAGTGAGAAAATTATATTCCGTGCGAAAAATTTGGACGTTAATTCTTTGGTGCTTAGAATTGAATAATTGCATTGGAACCCATTAACTTTTCCTATTTATGACATAATCAATGCTCGTGCTAAATTTCAAATTTCTATGACATAGGGAAGTGAGAGAATTAGATTCCGTACGTAAAATTTAAATGCTAGTTCTTTTGCACTAGAATTAAATAATCGAGTTGGGACCCATTAGCTTTTCCTATTTATGACATAATCAATGCTCGTGCCAAATTTCCTGTTTCTACGACATCGGGAAGTGAGAGAATTAGTGGCAATGATGGAAATCGAACAATCTACGTGGGGGGGTGTAACTGTCAACGACGCTCGCACGCGCGCCATTTATCATAGGATAGTTGTACTATGCCTATAATCTTCCCAGGAGTGTACTCAACAACTTCCCAAAGTTTCATGGCGATTGGATTTATGGTGTAGTAGCGCATAAAGGACAAACAGGCAGACAGACAGACACACATACATTCAATTTTATATATATAGACTAGCTTACCCGTTGCGCGTTGCTGCGAAGACAGACATACATACATACATTCGTTTTTATATATCTAAATAACCAATCACAGCGCAGCTTTCAAGTTACCTCAGTGGTATAATATATAACAA
Source organism: Eleutherodactylus coqui (assembly GCF_035609145.1). Lineage (NCBI taxonomy): Eukaryota > Metazoa > Chordata > Amphibia > Anura > Eleutherodactylidae > Eleutherodactylus > Eleutherodactylus coqui. The sequence goes on from NC_089840.1 coordinate 303,949,614, forward strand.
CCAATCACAGCGCAGCTTTCATGTTACCTCAGTGGTATAATATATAACAAAAAATCTCAGTGCAGCTTTCATGTAACCTCGGTAGTATAAGAAGTAGCAACCAATCACAGCACAGCTTTCATGTTGCCTCAGCAGTATAATGTATAGCAACCAATCACAGCACAGCTTTCATTTTACCTGAGCATTCTCAATATCCATCAATTGTCAAGCGAAACGTTCGGCGGATGCATCATTTTGTAGTTGAACACACAACCCATTGCTTGTAATGCCTTTTGCTTTCGTGCTTGAGATGGAAATCAAACCATCTTTGCTTGGGGGGCATAACTGTCGTTGATGCTCGCACGCGCGCCACCTATCGTAGGATAGTTGTACTATGCCAGTAATCTTCCCAGGAGTGTACTCAACAACTTCCTAAAGTTTCATGGTGATTGGATGAATGGTGTAGTAATGCATAAAGGACAGACAGACAGACATTCATTTTTATATATATAGATAACATCAGGAAGTGAGAGAATTAGATTCCGTATGTAAAATTTGGATGCTAATTCTTTGGTGCTTAGAATTGAATAATCGAGTTATGACCCATTAACTTTTCCTATTTATGGCATAATCAATGCTCGTGTCAAATTTCATGTTTCTATGACATCGGGAAGTGAGAAACTTGGATTCCGTACGTAAAATTTGGACACTAATTCTTTGGCGCTTAGAACTGAATAATCGGGTTTGGACTCATTACCTTTTCCTATTTATTATATAATCAATGCTCGTGCCAAATTACATCGGGAAGTGAGAAAATTAGATTCCGTACGTAAAAGTTGGACGCTAGTTCTTTTGTGCTCAGAATTGAATAATCGAGTTGGGACCTATTATCTTTACCTATTTATGACATAATCAATGCTCGTGCTAGATTTCAAGTTTCTATGACATTGGGAAGTGAGAAAATTAGATTCCGTACGTAAAATTTAAACGCTAATTCTTTGGCGCTTAGAATTGAATAATCGAGTTGGGACCCATTAGCTTTTCCTGTTTATGACATGATCAATGCTCATGCCAATTTCAAGTTTCTATGACATTGGAAAGTGAGAGAATTAGATTCCGTACCTAAAATTTGAACGCTAGTTCTTTTGCGCTAGAATTGAATAATCGAGTTGGGACCCATTAACTTTTCCTATTTATCATATAATCAATGCTCATGTTAAATTTCATATTTCTATGAAATCGGGTAGTGAGAAAATTAGATTCCTTACTACGTAAAATTTGGACGCTAATTTTTTGGCACTTAGAATTGAATAATCGAGTTGGGACCCATTAACTTTTCCTATTCATGACATAATCAATGCTCGTGCCAAATTACATCGGGAACCGAGAGAATTAGATTCTGTACGTAAAATTTGGACGCTAATTCTTTTGCGCTTAGAATTAAATAATCGAGTTGGGACCCATTACCTTTTCCTATTTATGACATAATCAATGCTCATGCCAAATTTCAAGTTTCTATGACATTGGGAAGTATGAGAATTATATTCCGTACGTAAAATTTGGACGCTAATTCTTTGGCGCTTAGAATTGAATAATCGGGTTGGGACTAATTAACTTTTCCTATTTATGATATTATCAATGCTCGTACCAAATTACATCGGGAAGTGAGAGAATTAGATTCCGTATGTAAAATTTGGACGCTAATTCTTTGGCGCATAGAATTGAATATTCAAGTTGGGACCCATTAGCTTTTCCTATTTTTGACATTATCAATGCTCGTGCCAAATTTCAAGTTTCTATGACATTGGGAAGTGAGAAAATTATATTCCGTGCGAAAAATTTGGACGCTAATTCTTTGGTGCTTAGAATTGAATAATTGCGTTGGAACCCATTAACTTTTCCTATTTATGACATAATCAATGCTCGTGCTAAATTTCAAATTTCTATGACATAGGGAAGTGAGAGAATTAGATTCCGTACGTAAAATTTAATTGCTAGTTCTTTTGCACTAGAATTAAATAATCGAGTTGGGACCCATTAGCTTTTCCTATTTATGACATAATCAATGCTCGTGCCAAATTTCCTGTTTCTACGACATCGGGAAGTGAGAGAATTAGTGGCAATGATGGAAATCGAACAATCTACGTGGGGGGGTGTAACTGTCGACGACGCTCGCACGCGCGCCATTTATTATAGGATAGTTGTACTATGCCTATAATCTTCCCAGGAGTGTACTCAACAACTTCCCAAAGTTTCATGGCGATTGGATTTATGGTGTAGTAGCGCATAAAGGACAAACAGGCAGACAGACAGACACGCATACATTCAATTTTATATATATATAGACTAGCTTACCCGTTGCGCGTTGCTGCGAAGACAGACATACATACATACATTCGTTTTTATATATCTAAATAACCAATCACAGCGCAGCTTTCAAGTTACCTCAGTGGTATAATATATAACAAACAATCACAGCGCAGCTTTCATGTTACCTCAGTGGTATAATATATAACAAAAAATCGCAGTGCAGCTTTCATGTAACCTCGGTAGTATAAGAAGTAGCAACCAATCACAGCACAGCTTTCATGTTGCCTCAGCAGTATAATGTATAGCAACCAATCACAGCACAGCTTTCATTTTACCTGAGCATTCTCAATATCCATCAATTGTCAAGCGAAACGTTCGGCGGATGCATCATTTTGTAGTTGAACACACAACCCATTGCTTGTAATGCCTTTTGCTTTCGTGCTTGAGATGGAAATCAAACCATCTTTGATTGGGGGGCATAACTGTCGTTGATGCTCGCACGCGCGCCACCTATCGTAGGATAGTTGTACTATGCCAGTAATCTTCCCAGGAGTGTACTCAACAACTTCCTAAAGTTTCATGGCGATTGGATGAATGGTGTAGTAATGCATAAAGGACAGACAGACAGACATTCATTTTTATATATATAGATAACATCAGGAAGTGAGAGAATTAGATTCCGTATCTAAAATTTGGATGCTAATTCTTTGGCGCTTAGAATTGAATAATCGAGTTATGACCCATTAACTTTTCCTATTTATGGCATAATCAATGCTCGTGTCAAATTTCATGTTTCTATGACATCGGGAAGTGAGAAACTTGGATTCCGTACGTAAAATTTGGACACTAATTCTTTGGCGCTTAGAATTGAATAATCGAGTTGCGGCCCATTAACTTTTCCTATTTATGACATAATCAATGCTCGTGCCAAATTACATCGGGAAGTGAGAGAATTAGATTCCTTACTACGTAAAATTTGGACGCTAATTTTTTGGCACTTAGAATTGAATAATCGAGTTGGGACCCATTAACTTTTCCTATTCATGACATAATCAATGCTCGTGCCAAATTACATCGGGAACCGAGAGAATTAGATTCTGTACGTAAAATTTGGACGCTAATTCTTTTGCGCTTAGAATTAAATAATCGAGTTGGGACCCATTACCTTTTCCTATTTATGACATAATCAATGCTCATGCCAAATTTCAAGTTTCTATGACATTGGGAAGTATGAGAATTATATTCCGTACGTAAAATTTGGACGCTAATTCTTTGGCGCTTAGAATTGAATAATCGGGTTGGGACTAATTAACTTTTCCTATTTATGATATTATCAATGCTCGTACCAAATTACATCGGGAAGTGAGAGAATTAGATTCCGTATGTAAAATTTGGACGCTAATTCTTTGGCGCATAGAATTGAATATTCAAGTTGGGACCCATTAGCTTTTCCTATTTTTGACATTATCAATGCTCGTGCCAAATTTCAAGTTTCTATGACATTGGGAAGTGAGAAAATTATATTCCGTGCGAAAAATTTGGACGCTAATTCTTTGGTGCTTAGAATTGAATAATTGCGTTGGAACCCATTAACTTTTCCTATTTATGACATAATCAATGCTCGTGCTAAATTTCAAATTTCTATGACATAGGGAAGTGAGAGAATTAGATTCCGTACGTAAAATTTAAATGCTAGTTCTTTTGCACTAGAATTAAATAATCGAGTTGGGACCCATTAGCTTTTCCTATTTATGACATAATCAATGCTCGTGCCAAATTTCCTGTTTCTACGACATCGGGAAGTGAGAGAATTAGTGGCAATGATGGAAATCGAACAATCTACGTGGGGGGGTGTAACTGTCGACGACGCTCGCACGCGCGCCATTTATCATAGGATAGTTGTACTATGCCTATAATCTTCCCAGGAGTGTACTCAACAACTTCCCAAAGTTTCATGGCGATTGGATTTATGGTGTAGTAGCGCATAAAGGACAAACAGGCAGACAGACAGACACGCATACATTCAATTTTATATATATTGACTAGCTTACCCGTTGCGCGTTGCTGCGAAGACAGACATACATACATACATTCGTTTTTATATATCTAAATAACCAATCACAGCGCAGCTTTCAAGTTACCTCAGTGGTATAATATATAACAACCAATCACAGCGCAGCTTTCATGTTACCTCAGTGGTATAATATATAACAAAAAATCGCAGTGCAGCTTTCATGTAACCTCGGTAGTATAAGAAGTAGCAACCAATCACAGCACAGCTTTCATGTTGCCTCAGCAGTATAATGTATAGCAACCAATCACAGCACAGCTTTCATTTTACCTGAGCATTCTCAATATCCATCAATTGTCAAGCGAAACGTTCGGCGGATGCATCATTTTGTAGTTGAACACACAACCCATTGCTTGTAATGCCTTTAGCTTTCGTGCTTGAGATAGAAATCAAACCATCTTTGCTTGGGGGGCATAACTGTCGTTGATGCTCGCACGCGCGCCACCTATCGTAGGATAGTTGTACTATGCCAGTAATCTTCCCAGGAGTGTACTCAACAACTTCCTAAAGTTTCATGGCGATTGGATGAATGGTGTAGTAATGCATAAAGGACAGACAGACAGACATTCATTTTTATATATATAGATAACATCAGGAAGTGAGAGAATTAGATTCCGTATGTAAAATTTGGATGCTAATTCTTTGGCGCTTAGAATTGAATAATCGAGTTATGACCCATTAACTTTTCCTATTTATGGCATAATCAATGCTCGTGTCAAATTTCATGTTTCTATGACATCGGGAAGTGAGAAACTTGGATTCCGTACGTAAAATTTGGACACTAATTCTTTGGCGCTTAGAATTGAATAATCGAGTTGGGACCCATTAACTTTTCCTATTTATGACATAATCAATGCTTATGCCAAATTTCATATTTCTATGACATCGCGAAGTGATGGAATTAGATTCCGTATGTAAAATTTGGACGCCAATTCTTTGGCGCTTAGAATTGAATAATCGAGTAGAGACCCATTAGCTTTTCCTATTTATGATATAGTCCATGCTCGTGCCAAATTTCAAGTTTCTATGACGTTGGGAAGTGAAGGAATTAGATTCCGTACGTAAAATTTGGACGCTAATTTTTTTGCGCTTAGAATTGAAAAATCGAGTTGGGACCTATTAGTTTTTCCTATTTATGACATAATCCATGCTCGTGCCAAATTACATCGGGAAGTGAGAGAATTAGATTCCGTACGTAAAATTTGGACACTAATTCTTTGGCGCTTAGAACTGAATAATCTGGTTTGGACTCATTACCTTTTCCTATTTATTATATAATCAATGCTCGTGCCAAATTACATCGGGAAGTGAGAAAATTAGATTCCGTACGTAAAAGTTGGACGCTAGTTCTTTTGTGCTCAGAATTGAATAATCGAGTTGGGACCTATTATCTTTACCTATTTATGACATAATCAATGCTCGTGCTAGATTTCAAGTTTCTATGACATTGGGAAGTGAGAAAATTAGATTCTGTACGTAAAATTTAAACGCTAATTCTTTGGCGCTTAGAATTGAATAATCGAGTTGGGACCCATTAGCTTTTCCTGTTTATGACATGATCAATGCTCATGCCAATTTCAAGTTTCTATGACATTGGAAAGTGAGAGAATTAGATTCCGTACCTAAAATTTGAACGCTAGTTCTTTTGCGCTAGAATTGAATTATCGAGTTGGGACCCATTAACTTTTCCTATTTATCATATAATCAATGCTCATGTTAAATTTCATATTTCTATGAAATCGGGTAGTGAGAAAATTAGATTCCGTACGTAAAATGTGGACGCTAATTTTTTGGCACTTAGAATTGAATAATCGAGTTGGGACCCATTAACTTTTCCTATTCATGACATAATCAATGCTCGTGCCAAATTACATCGGGAACCGAGAGAATTAGATTCTGTACGTAAAATTTGGACGCTAATTCTTTTGCGCTTAGAATTAAATAATCGAGTTGGGACCCATTACCTTTTCCTCTTTATGACATAATCAATGCTCATGCCAAATTTCAAGTTTCTATGACATTGGGAAGTATGAGAATTATATTCCGTACGTAAAATTTGGACGCTAATTCTTTGGCGCTTAGAATTGAATAATCGGGTTGGGACTAATTAACTTTTCCTATTTATGATATTATCAATGCTCGTACCAAATTACATTGGGAAGTGAGAGAATTAGATTCCGTATGTAAAATTTGGACGCTAAATCTTTGGCGCATAGAAATTAATAATCAAGTTGGGACCCATTAGCTTTTCCTATTTTTGACATTATCAATGCTTGTGCCAAATTTCAAATTTCTATGACATTGGGAAGTGAGAAAATTATATTCCGTGCGAAAAATTTGGACGCTAATTCTTTGGTGCTTAGAATTGAATAATTGCGTTGGAACCCATTAACTTTTCCTATTTATGACATAATCAATGCTCGTGCTAAATTTCAAATTTCTATGACATAGGGAAGTGAGAGAATTAGATTCCGTACGTAAAATTTAAATGCTAGTTCTTTTGCACTAGAATTAAATAATCGAGTTGGGACCCATTAGCTTTTCCTATTTATGACATAATCAATGCTCGTGCCAAATTTCCTGTTTCTACGACATCGGGAAGTGAGAGAATTAGTGGCAATGATGGAAATCGAACAATCTACGTGGGGGGGTGTAACTGTCGACGACGCTCGCACGCGCGCCATTTATCATAGGATAGTTGTACTATGCCTATAATCTTCCCAGGAGTGTACTCAACAACTTCCCAAAGTTTCATGGCGATTGGATTTATGGTGTAGTAGCGCATAAAGGACAAACAGGCAGACAGACAGACACGCATACATTCAATTTTATATATATTGACTAGCTTACCCGTTGCGCGTTGCTGCGAAGACAGACATACATACATACATTCGTTTTTATATATCTAAATAACCAATCACAGCGCAGCTTTCAAGTTACCTCAGTGGTATAATATATAACAACCAATCACAGTGCAGCTTTCATGTTACCTCAGTGGTATAATATATAACAAAAAATCGCAGTGCAGCTTTTGTGTAACCTCGGTAGTATAAGAAGTAGCAACCAATCACAGCACAGCTTTCATGTTGCCTCAGCAGTATAATGTATAGCAACCAATCACAGCACAGCTTTCATTTTACCTGAGCATTCTCAATATCCATCAATTGTCAAGCAAAACGTTCGGCGGATGCATCATTTTGTAGTTGAACACACAACCCATTGCTTGTAATGCCTTTTGCTTTCGTGCTTGAGATGGAAATCAAACCATCTTTGCTTGGGGGGCATAACTGTCGTTGATGCTCGCACGCGCGCCACCTATCGTAGGATAGTTGTACTATGCCAGTAATCTTCCCAGGAGTGTACTCAACAACTTCCTAAAGTTTCATGGCGATTGGATGAATGGTGTAGTAATGCATAAAGGACAGACAGACAGACATTCATTTTTATATATATAGATAACATCAGGAAGTGAGAGAATTAGATTCCGTATGTAAAATTTGGATGCTAATTCTTTGGCGCTTAGAATTGAATAATCGAGTTATGACCTATTAACTTTTCCTATTTATGGCATAATCAATGCTCGTGTCAAATTTCATGTTTCTATGACATCGGGAAGTGAGAAACTTGGATTCCGTACGTAAAATTTGGACACTAATTCTTTGGCGCTTAGAATTGAATAATCGAGTTGCGGCCCATTAACTTTTCCTATTTATGACATAATCAATGCTCGTGCCAAATTACATCGGGAAGTGAGAGAATTAGATTCCTTACTACGTAAAATTTGGACGCTGATTCTTTAGCACTTAGAATAAAATAATCGAGTTGGGACCCATTAACTTTTCCTATTTATGACATAATCAATGCTTATGCCAAATTTCATATTTCTATGACATCGCGAAGTGATGGAATTAGATTCCGTATGTAAAATTTGGACGCCAATTCTTTGGCGCTTAGAATTGAATAATCGAGTAGAGACCCATTAGCTTTTCCTATTTATGATATAGTCCATGCTCGTGCCAAATTTCAAGTTTCTATGACGTTGGGAAGTGAAGGAATTAGATTCCGTACGTAAAATTTGGACGCTAATTTTTTTGCGCTTAGAATTGAATAATCGAGTTATGACCCATTAACTTTTCCTATTTATGGCATAATCAATGCTCGTGTCAAATTTCATGTTTCTATGACATCGGGAAGTGAGAAACTTGGATTCCGCACGTAAAATTTGGACACTAATTCTTTGGCGCTTAGAATTGAATAATCGAGTTGTGGCCCATTAACTTTTCCTATTTATGACATAATCAATGCTCGTGCCAAATTACATCGGGAAGTGAGAGAATTAGATTCCTTACTACGTAAAATTTGGACGCTAATTTTTTGGCACTTAGAATTGAATAATCGAGTTGGGACCCATTAACTTTTCCTATTCATGACATAATCAATGCTCGTGCCAAATTACATCGGGAACCGAGAGAATTAGATTCTGTACGTAAAATTTGGACGCTAATTCTTTTGCGCTTAGAATTAAATAATCGAGTTGGGACCCATTACCTTTTCCTATTTATGACATAATCAATGCTCATGCCAAATTTCAAGTTTCTATGACATTGGGAAGTATGAGAATTATATTCCGTACGTAAAATTTGGACGCTAATTCTTTGGCGCTTAGAATTGAATAATCGGGTTGGGACTAATTAACTTTTCCTATTTATGATATTATCAATGCTCGTACCAAATTACATCGGGAAGTGAGAGAATTAGATTCCGTATGTAAAATTTGGACGCTAATTCTTTGGCGCATAGAATTGAATATTCAAGTTGGGACCCATTAGCTTTTCCTATTTTTGACATTATCAATGCTCGTGCCAAATTTCAAGTTTCTATGACATTGGGAAGTGAGAAAATTATATTCCGTGCGAAAAATTTGGACGCTAATTCTTTGGTGCTTAGAATTGAATAATTGCGTTGGAACCCATTAACTTTTCCTATTTATGACATAATCAATGCTCATGCTAAATTTCAAATTTCTATGACATAGGGAAGTGAGAGAATTAGATTCCGTACGTAAAATTTAAATGCTAGTTCTTTTGCACTAGAATTAAATAATCGAGTTGGGACCCATTAGCTTTTCCTATTTATGACATAATCAATGCTCGTGCCAAATTTCCTGTTTCTACGACATCGGGAAGTGAGAGAATTAGTGGCAATGATGGAAATCGAACAATCTACGTGGGGGGATGGTGTAACTGTCGACGACGCTCGCACGCGCGCCATTTATCATAGGATAGTTGTACTATGCCTATAATCTTCCCAGGAGTGTACTAACAACTTCCCAAAGTTTCATGGCGATTGGATTTATGGTGTAGTAGCGCATAAAGGACAAACAGGCAGACAGACAGACACGCATACATTCAATTTTATATATATAGACTAGCTTACCCGTTGCGCGTTGCTGCGAAGACAGACATACATACATACATTCGTTTTTATATATCTAAATAACCAATCACAGCGCAGCTTTCAAGTTACCTCAGTGGTATAATATATAACAACCAATCACAGCGCAGCTTTCATGTTACCTCAGTGGTATAATATATAACAAAAAATCTCAGTGCAGCTTTCATGTAACCTCGGTAGTATAAGAAGTAGCAACCAATCACAGCACAGCTTTCATGTTGCCTCAGCAGTATAATGTATAGCAACCAATCACAGCACAGCTTTCATTTTACCTGAGCATTCTCAATATCCATCAATTGTCAAGCGAAACGTTCGGCGGATGCATCATTTTGTAGTTGAACACACAACCCATTGCTTGTAATGCCTTTTGCTTTCGTGCTTGAGATGGAAATCAAACCATCTTTGCTGGGGGGGCATAACTGTCGTTGATGCTCGCACGCGCGCCACCTATCGTAGGATAGTTGTACTATGCCAGTAATCTTCCCAGGAGTGTACTCAACAACTTCCTAAAGTTTCATGGCGATTGGATGAATGGTGTAGTAATGCATAAAGGACAGACAGACAGACATTCATTTTTATATATATAGATAACATCAGGAAGTGAGAGAATTAGATTCCGTATGTAAAATTTGGATGCTAATTCTTTGGCGCTTAGAATTGAATAATCGAGTTATGACCCATTAACTTTTCCTATTTATGGCATAATCAATGCTCGTGTCAAATTTCATGTTTCTATGACATCGGGAAGTGAGAAACTTGGATTCCGTACGTAAAATTTGGACACTAATTCTTTGGCGCTTAGAATTGAATAATCGAGTTGCGGCCCATTAACTTTTCCTATTTATGACATAATCAATGCTCGTGCCAAATTACATCGGGAAGTGAGAGAATTAGATTCCTTACTACGTAAAATTTGGACGCTGATTCTTTAGCGCTTAGAATAAAATAATCGAGTTGGGACCCATTAACATTTCCTATTTATGACATAATCAATGCTTATCCCAAATTTCATATTTCTATGACATCGCGAAGTGATGGAATTAGATTCCGTATGTAAAATTTGGACGCCAATTCTTTGGCGCTTAGAATTGAATAATCGAGTAGAGACCCATTAGCTTTTCCTATTTATGATATAGTCCATGCTCGTGCCAAATTTCAAGTTTCTATGACGTTGGGAAGTGAAGGAATTAGATTCCGTACGTAAAATTTGGACGCTAATTTTTTTGCGCTTAGAATTGAATAATCGAGTTATGACCCATTAACTTTTCCTATTTATGGCATAATCAATGCTCGTGTCAAATTTCATGTTTCTATGACATCGGGAAGTGAGAAACTTGGATTCCGCACGTAAAATTTGGACACTAATTCTTTGGCGCTTAGAATTGAATAATCGAGTTGTGGCCCATTAACTTTTCCTATTTATGACATAATCAATGCTCGTGCCAAATTACATCGGGAAGTGAGAGAATTAGATTCCTTACTACGTAAAATTTGGACGCTAATTTTTTGGCACTTAGAATTGAATAATCGAGTTGGGACCCATTAACTTTTCCTATTCATGACATAATCAATGCTCGTGCCAAATTACATCGGGAACCGAGAGAATTAGATTCTGTACGTAAAATTTGGACGCTAATTCTTTTGCGCTTAGAATTAAATAATCGAGTTGGGACCCATTACCTTTTCCTATTTATGACATAATCAATGCTCATGCGAAATTTCAAGTTTCTATGACATTGGGAAGTGAGAAAATTAGATTCTGTACGTAAAATTTAAACGCTAATTCTTTGGCGCTTAGAATTGAATAATCGAGTTGGGACCCATTAGCTTTACCTGTTTATGACATGATCAATGCTCATGCCAATTTCAAGTTTCTATGACATTGGAAAGTGAGAGAATTAGATTCCGTACCTAAAATTTGAACGCTAGTTCTTTTGCGCTAGAATTGAATTATCGAGTTGGGACCCATTAACTTTTCCTATTTATCATATAATCAATGCTCATGTTAAATTTCATATTTCTATGAAATCGGGTAGTGAGAAAATTAGATTCCGTACGTAAAATTTGGACGCTAATTTTTTGGCACTTAGAATTGAATAATCGAGTTGGGACCCATTAACTTTTCCTATTCATGACATAATCAATGCTCGTGCCAAATTACATCGGGAACCGAGAGAATTAGATTCTGTACGTAAAATTTGGACGCTAATTCTTTTGCGCTTAGAATTAAATAATCGAGTAGAGACCCATTAGCTTTTCCTATTTATGATATAGTCCATGCTCGTGCCAAATTTCAAGTTTCTATGACGTTGGGAAGTGAAGGAATTAGATTCCGTACGTAAAATTTGGACGCTAATTTTTTTGCGCTTAGAATTGAATAATCGAGTTATGACCCATTAACTTTTCCTATTTATGGCATAATCAATGCTCGTGTCAAATTTCATGTTTCTATGACATCGGGAAGTAAGAAACTTGGATTCCGCACGTAAAATTTGGACACTAATTCTTTGGCGCTTAGAATTGAATAATCGAGTTGTGGCCCATTAACTTTTCCTATTTATGACATAATCAATGCTCGTGCCAAATTACATCGGGAAGTGAGAGAATTAGATTCCTTACTACGTAAAATTTGGACGCTAATTTTTTGGCACTTAGAATTGAATAATCGAGTTGGGACCCATTAACTTTTCCTATTCATGACATAATCAATGCTCGTGCCAAATTACATCGGGAACCGAGAGAATTAGATTCTGTACGTAAAATTTGGACGCTAATTCTTTTGCGCTTAGAATTAAATAATCGAGTTGGGACCCATTACCTTTTCCTATTTATGACATAATCAATGCTCATGCCAAATTTCAAGTTTCTATGACATTGGGAAGTATGAGAATTATATTCCGTACGTAAAATTTGGACGCTAATTCTTTGGCGCTTAGAATTGAATAATCGGGTTGGGACTAATTAACTTTTCCTATTTATGATATTATCAATGCTCGTACCAAATTACATCGGGAAGTGAGAGAATTAGATTCCGTATGTAAAATTTGGACGCTAATTCTTTGGCGCATAGAATTGAATATTCAAGTTGGGACCCATTAGCTTTTCCTATTTTTGACATTATCAATGCTCGTGCCAAATTTCAAGTTTCTATGACATTGGGAAGTGAGAAAATTATATTCCGTGCGAAAAATTTGGACGCTAATTCTTTGGTGCTTAGAATTGAATAATTGCGTTGGAACCCATTAACTTTTCCTATTTATGACATAATCAATGCTCGTGCTAAATTTCAAATTTCTATGACATAGGGAAGTGAGAGAATTAGATTCCGTACGTAAAATTTAAATGCTAGTTCTTTTGCACTAGAATTAAATAATCGAGTTGGGACCCATTAGCTTTTCCTATTTATGACATAATCAATGCTCGTGCCAAATTTCCTGTTTCTACGACATCGGGAAGTGAGAGAATTAGTGGCAATGATGGAAATCGAACAATCTACGTGGGGGGATTGTGTAACTGTCGACGACGCTCGCACGTGCGCCATTTATCATAGGATAGTTGTACTATGCCTATAATCTTCCCAGGAGTGTACTAACAACTTCCCAAAGTTTCATGGCGATTGGATTTATGGTGTAGTAGCGCATAAAGGACAAACAGGCAGACAGACAGACACGCATACATTCAATTTTATATATATAGACTAGCTTACCCGTTGCGCGTTGCTGCGAAGACAGACATACATACATACATTCGTTTTTATATATCTAAATAACCAATCACAGCGCAGCTTTCAAGTTACCTCAGTGGTATAATATATAACAACCAATCACAGCGCAGCTTTCATGTTACCTCAGTGGTATAATATATAACAAAAAATCGCAGTGCAGCTTTCATGTAACCTCGGTAGTATAAGAAGTAGCAACCAATCACAGCACAGCTTTCATGTTGCCTCAGCAGTATAATGTATAGCAACCAATCACAGCACAGCTTTCATTTTACCTGAGCATTCTCAATATCCATCAATTGTCAAGCGAAACGTTCGGCGCATGCATCATTTTGTAGTTGAACACACAACCCATTGCTTGTAATGCCTTTTGCTTTCGTGCTTGAGATGGAAATCAAACCATCTTTGCTTGGGGGGCATAACTGTCGTTGATGCTCGCACGCGCGCCACCTATCGTAGGATAGTTGTACTATGCCAGTAATCTTCCCAGGAGTGTACTCAACAACTTCCTAAAGTTTCATGGCGATTGGATGAATGGTGTAGTAATGCATAAAGGACAGACAGACAGACATTCATTTTTATATATATAGATAACATCAGGAAGTGAGAGAATTAGATTCCGTATGTAAAATTTGGATGCTAATTCTTTGGCGCTTAGAATTGAATAATCGAGTTATGACCCATTAACTTTTCCTATTTATGGCATAATCAATGCTCGTGTCAAATTTCATGTTTCTATGACATCGGGAAGTGAGAAACTTGGATTCCGTACGTAAAATTTGGACACTAATTCTTTGGCGCTTAGAATTGAATAATCGAGTTGCGGCCCATTAACTTTTCCTATTTATGACATAATCAATGCTCGTGCCAAATTACATCGGGAAGTGAGAGAATTAGATTCCTTACTACGTAAAATTTGGACGCTGATTCTTTAGCGCTTAGAATAAAATAATCGAGTTGGGACCCATTAACATTTCCTATTTATGACATAATCAATGCTTATCCCAAATTTCATATTTCTATGACATCGCGAAGTGATGGAATTAGATTCCGTATGTAAAATTTGGACGCCAATTCTTTGGCGCTTAGAATTGAATAATCGAGTAGAGACCCATTAGCTTTTCCTATTTATGATATAGTCCATGCTCGTGCCAAATTTCAAGTTTCTATGACGTTGGGAAGTGAAGGAATTAGATTCCGTACGTAAAATTTGGACGCTAATTTTTTTGCGCTTAGAATTGAATAATCGAGTTATGACCCATTAACTTTTCCTATTTATGGCATAATCAATGCTCGTGTCAAATTTCATGTTTCTATGACATCGGGAAGTGAGAAACTTGGATTCCGCACGTAAAATTTGGACACTAATTCTTTGGCGCTTAGAATTGAATAATCGAGTTGTGGCCCATTAACTTTTCCTATTTATGACATAATCAATGCTCGTGCCAAATTACATCGGGAAGTGAGAGAATTAGATTCCTTACTACGTAAAATTTGGACGCTAATTTTTTGGCACTTAGAATTGAATAATCGAGTTGGGACCCATTAACTTTTCCTATTCATGACATAATCAATGCTCGTGCCAAATTACATCGGGAACCGAGAGAATTAGATTCTGTACGTAAAATTTGGACGCTAATTCTTTTGCGCTTAGAATTAAATAATCGAGTTGGGACCCATTACCTTTTCCTATTTATGACATAATCAATGCTCATGCGAAATTTCAAGTTTCTATGACATTGGGAAGTGAGAAAATTAGATTCTGTACGTAAAATTTAAACGCTAATTCTTTGGCGCTTAGAATTGAATAATCGAGTTGGGACCCATTAGCTTTACCTGTTTATGACATGATCAATGCTCATGCCAATTTCAAGTTTCTATGACATTGGAAAGTGAGAGAATTAGATTCCGTACCTAAAATTTGAACGCTAGTTCTTTTGCGCTAGAATTGAATTATCGAGTTGGGACCCATTAACTTTTCCTATTTATCATATAATCAATGCTCATGTTAAATTTCATATTTCTATGAAATCGGGTAGTGAGAAAATTAGATTCCGTACGTAAAATTTGGACGCTAATTTTTTGGCACTTAGAATTGAATAATCGAGTTGGGACCCATTAACTTTTCCTATTCATGACATAATCAATGCTCGTGCCAAATTACATCGGGAACCGAGAGAATTAGATTCTGTACGTAAAATTTGGACGCTAATTCTTTTGCGCTTAGAATTAAATAATCGAGTTGGGACCCATTACCTTTTCCTATTTATGACATAATCAATGCTCATGCCAAATTTCAAGTTTCTATGACATTGGGAAGTATGAGAATTATATTCCGTACGTAAAATTTGGACGCTAATTCTTTGGCGCTTAGAATTGAATAATCGGGTTGGGACTAATTAACTTTTCCTATTTATGATATTATCAATGCTCGTACCAAATTACATCGGGAAGTGAGAGAATTAGATTCCGTATGTAAAATTTGGACGCTAAATCTTTGGCGCATAGAAATGAATAATCAAGTTGGGACCCATTAGCTTTTCCTATTTTTGACATTATCAATGCTCGTGCCAAATTTCAAGTTTCTATGACATTGGGAAGTGAGAAAATTATATTCCGTGCGAAAAATTTGGACGCTAATTCTTTGGTGCTTAGAATTGAATAATTGCGTTGGAACCCATTAACTTTTCCTATTTATGACATAATCAATGCTCGTGCTAAATTTCAAATTTCTATGACATAGGGAAGTGAGAGAATTAGATTCCGTACGTAAAATTTAAATGCTAGTTCTTTTGCACTAGAATTAAATAATCGAGTTGGGACCCATTAGCTTTTCCTATTTATGACATAATCAATGCTCGTGCCAAATTTCCTGTTTCTACGACATCGGGAAGTGAGAGAATTAGTGGCAATGATGGAAATCGAACAATCTACGTGGGGGGGTGTAACTGTCGACGACGCTCGCACGTGCGCCATTTATCATAGGATAGTTGTACTATGCCTATAATCTTCCCAGGAGTGTACTCAACAACTTCCCAAAGTTTCATGGCGATTGGATTTATGGTGTAGTAGCGCATAAAGGACAAACAGGCAGACAGACAGACACGCATACATTCAATTTTATATATATAGACTAGCTTACCCGTTGCGCGTTGCTGCGAAGACAGACATACATACATACATTCGTTTTTATATATCTAAATAACCAATCACAGCGCAGCTTTCAAGTTACCTCAGTGGTATAATATATAACAACCAATCACAGCGCAGCTTTCATGTTACCTCAGTGGTATAATATATAACAAAAAATCGCAGTGCAGCTTTCATGTAACCTCGGTAGTATAAGAAGTAGCAACCAATCACAGCACAGCTTTCATGTTGCCTCAGCAGTATAATGTATAGCAACCAATCACAGCACAGCTTTCATTTTACCTGAGCATTCTCAATATCCATCAATTGTCAAGCGAAACGTTCGGCGGATGCATCATTTTGTAGTTGAACACACAATCCATTGCTTGTAATGCCTTTTGCTTTCGTGCTTGAGATGGAAATCAAACCATCTTTGCTTGGGGGGCATAAATGTCGTTGATGCTCGCACGCGCGCCACCTATCGTAGGATAGTTGTACTATGCCAGTAATCTTCCCAGGAGTGTACTCAACAACTTCCTAAAGTTTCATGGCGATTGGATGAATGGTGTAGTAATGCATAAAGGACAGACAGACAGACATTCATTTTTATATATATAGATAACATCAGGAAGTGAGAGAATTAGATTCCGTATGTAAAATTTGGATGCTAATTCTTTGGCGCTTAGAATTGAATAATCGAGTTATGACCCATTAACTTTTCCTATTTATGGCATAATCAATGCTCGTGTCAAATTTCATGTTTCTATGACATCGGGAAGTGAGAAACTTGGATTCCGTACGTAAAATTTGGACATTAATTCTTTGGCGCTTAGAATTGAATAATCGAGTTGGGACCCATTAACTTTTCCTATTTATGACATAATCAATGCTTATGCCAAATTTCATATTTCTATGACATCGCGAAGTGATGGAATTAGATTCCGTATGTAAAATTTGGACGCCAATTCTTTGGCGCTTAGAATTGAATAATCGAGTAGAGACCCATTAGCTTTTCCTATTTATGATATAGTCCATGCTCGTGCCAAATTTCAAGTTTCTATGACGTTGGGAAGTGAAGGAATTAGATTCCGTACGTAAAATTTGGACGCTAATTTTTTTGCGCTTAGAATTGAAAAATCGAGTTGGGACCTATTAGTTTTTCCTATTTATGACATAATCCATGCTCGTGCCAAATTACATCGGGAAGTGAGAGAATTAGATTCCGTACGTAAAATTTGGACACTAATTCTTTGGCGCTTAGAACTGAATAATCTGGTTTGGACTCATTACCTTTTCCTATTTATTATATAATCAATGCTCGTGCCAAATTACATCGGGAAGTGAGAAAATTAGATTCCGTACGTAAAAGTTGGACGCTAGTTCTTTTGTGCTCAGAATTGAATAATCGAGTTGGGACCTATTATCTTTACCTATTTATGACATAATCAATGCTCGTGCTAGATTTCAAGTTTCTATGACATTGGGAAGTGAGAAAATTAGATTCTGTACGTAAAATTTAAACGCTAATTCTTTGGCGCTTAGAATTGAATAATCGAGTTGGGACCCATTAGCTTTACCTGTTTATGACATGATCAATGCTCATGCCAATTTCAAGTTTCTATGACATTGGAAAGTGAGAGAATTAGATTCCGTACCTAAAATTTGAACGCTAGTTCTTTTGCGCTAGAATTGAATTATCGAGTTGGGACCCATTAACTTTTCCTATTTATCATATAATCAATGCTCATGTTAAATTTCATATTTCTATGAAATCGGGTAGTGAGAAAATTAGATTCCGTACGTAAAATTTGGACGCTAATTTTTTGGCACTTAGAATTGAATAATCGAGTTGGGACCCATTAACTTTTCCTATTCATGACATAATCAATGCTCGTGCCAAATTACATCGGGAACCGAGAGAATTAGATTCTGTACGTAAAATTTGGACGCTAATTCTTTTGCGCTTAGAATTAAATAATCGAGTTGGGACCCATTACCTTTTCCTATTTATGACATAATCAATGCTCATGCCAAATTTCAAGTTTCTATGACATTGGGAAGTATGAGAATTATATTCCGTACGTAAAATTTGGACGCTAATTCTTTGGCGCTTAGAATTGAATAATCGGGTTGGGACTAATTAACTTTTCCTATTTATGATATTATCAATGCTCGTACCAAATTACATCGGGAAGTGAGAGAATTAGATTCCGTATGTAAAATTTGGACGCTAAATCTTTGGCGCATAGAAATGAATAATCAAGTTGGGACCCATTAGCTTTTCCTATTTTTGACATTATCAATGCTCGTGCCAAATTTCAAGTTTCTATGACATTGGGAAGTGAGAAAATTATATTCCGTGCGAAAAATTTGGACGCTAATTCTTTGGTGCTTAGAATTGAATAATTGCGTTGGAACCCATTAACTTTTCCTATTTATGACATAATCAATGCTCGTGCTAAATTTCAAATTTCTATGACATAGGGAAGTGAGAGAATTAGATTCCGTACGTAAAATTTAAATGCTAGTTCTTTTGCACTAGAATTAAATAATCGAGTTGGGACCCATTAGCTTTTCCTATTTATGACATAATCAATGCTCGTGCCAAATTTCCTGTTTCTACGACATCGGGAAGTGAGAGAATTAGTGGCAATGATGGAAATCGAACAATCTACGTGGGGGGGTGTAACTGTCGACGACGCTCGCACGTGCGCCATTTATCATAGGATAGTTGTACTATGCCTATAATCTTCCCAGGAGTGTACTCAACAACTTCCCAAAGTTTCATGGCGATTGGATTTATGGTGTAGTAGCGCATAAAGGACAAACAGGCAGACAGACAGACACGCATACATTCAATTTTATATATATAGACTAGCTTACCCGTTGCGCGTTGCTGCGAAGACAGACATACATACATACATTCGTTTTTATATATCTAAATAACCAATCACAGCGCAGCTTTCAAGTTACCTCAGTGGTATAATATATAACAACCAATCACAGCGCAGCTTTCATGTTACCTCAGTGGTATAATATATAACAAAAAATCGCAGTGCAGCTTTCATGTAACCTCGGTAGTATAAGAAGTAGCAACCAATCACAGCACAGCTTTCATGTTGCCTCAGCAGTATAATGTATAGCAACCAATCACAGCACAGCTTTCATTTTACCTGAGCATTCTCAATATCCATCAATTGTCAAGCGAAACGTTCGGCGGATGCATCATTTTGTAGTTGAACACACAACCCATTGCTTGTAATGCCTTTTGCTTTCGTGCTTGAGATGGAAATCAAACCATCTTTGCTTGGGGGGCATAAATGTCGTTGATGCTCGCACGCGCGCCACCTATCGTAGGATAGTTGTACTATGCCAGTAATCTTCCCAGGAGTGTACTCAACAACTTCCTAAAGTTTCATGGCGATTGGATGAATGGTGTAGTAATGCATAAAGGACAGACAGACAGACATTCATTTTTATATATATAGATAACATCAGGAAGTGAGAGAATTAGATTCCGTATGTAAAATTTGGATGCTAATTCTTTGGCGCTTAGAATTGAATAATCGAGTTATGACCCATTAACTTTTCCTATTTATGGCATAATCAATGCTCGTGTCAAATTTCATGTTTCTATGACATCGGGAAGTGAGAAACTTGGATTCCGTACGTAAAATTTGGACATTAATTCTTTGGCGCTTAGAATTGAATAATCGAGTTGGGACCCATTAACTTTTCCTATTTATGACATAATCAATGCTTATGCCAAATTTCATATTTCTATGACATCGCGAAGTGATGGAATTAGATTCCGTATGTAAAATTTGGACGCCAATTCTTTGGCGCTTAGAATTGAATAATCGAGTAGAGACCCATTAGCTTTTCCTATTTATGATATAGTCCATGCTCGTGCCAAATTTCAAGTTTCTATGACGTTGGGAAGTGAAGGAATTAGATTCCGTACGTAAAATTTGGACGCTAATTTTTTTGCGCTTAGAATTGAAAAATCGAGTTGGGACCTATTAATTTTTCCTATTTATGACATAATCCATGCTCGTGCCAAATTACATCGGGAAGTGAGAGAATTAGATTCCGTACGTAAAATTTGGACACTAATTCTTTGGCGCTTAGAACTGAATAATCTGGTTTGGACTCATTACCTTTTCCTATTTATTATATAATCAGTGCTCGTGCCAAATTACACCGGGAAGTGAGAAAATTAGATTCCGTACGTAAAAGTTGGACGCTAGTTCTTTTGTGCTCAGAATTGAATAATCGAGTTGGGACCTATTATCTTTACCTATTTATGACATAATCAATGCTCGTGCTAGATTTCAAGTTTCTATGACATTGGGAAGTGAGAAAATTAGATTCTGTACGTAAAATTTAAACGCTAATTCTTTGGCGCTTAGAATTGAATAATCGAGTTGGGACCCATTAGCTTTTCCTGTTTATGACATGATCAATGCTCATGCCAATTTCAAGTTTCTATGACATTGGAAAGTGAGAGAATTAGATTCCGTACCTAAAATTTGAACGCTAGTTCTTTTGCGCTAGAATTGAATTATCGAGTTGGGACCCATTAACTTTTCCTATTTATCATATAATCAATGCTCATGTTAAATTTCATATTTCTATGAAATCGGGTAGTGAGAAAATTAGATTCCGTACGTAAAATTTGGACGCTAATTTTTTGGCACTTAGAATTGAATAATCGAGTTGGGACCCATTAACTTTTCCTATTCATGACATAATCAATGCTCGTGCCAAATTACATCGGGAACCGAGAGAATTAGATTCTGTACGTAAAATTTGGACGCTAATTCTTTTGCGCTTAGAATTAAATAATCGAGTTGGGACCCATTAACTTTTCCTATTTATGACATAATCAATGCTCATGCCAAATTTCAAGTTTCTATGACATTGGGAAGTATGAGAATTATATTCCGTACGTAAAATTTGGACGCTAATTCTTTGGCGCTTAGAATTGAATAATCGGGTTGGGACTAATTAACTTTTCCTATTTATGATATTATCAATGCTCGTACCAAATTACATCGGGAAGTGAGAGAATTAGATTCCGTATGTAAAATTTGGACGCTAATTCTTTGGCGCATAGAATTGAATATTCAAGTTGGGACCCATTAGCTTTTCCTATTTTTGACATTATCAATGCTCGTGCCAAATTTCAAGTTTCTATGACATTGGGAAGTGAGAAAATTATATTCCGTGCGAAAAATTTGGACGCTAATTCTTTGGTGCTTAGAATTGAATAATTGCGTTGGAACCCATTAACTTTTCCTATTTATGACATAATCAATGCTCGTGCTAAATTTCAAATTTCTATGACATAGGGAAGTGAGAGAATTAGATTCCGTACGTAAAATTTAAATGCTAGTTCTTTTGCACTAGAATTAAATAATCGAGTTGGGACCCATTAGCTTTTCCTATTTATGACATAATCAATGCTCGTGCCAAATTTCCTGTTTCTACGACATCGGGAAGTGAGAGAATTAGTGGCAATGATGGAAATCGAACAATCTACGTGGGGGGGGTGTAACTGTCGACGACGCTCGCACGCGCGCCATTTATCATAGGATAGTTGTACTATGCCTATAATCTTCCCAGGAGTGTACTCAACAACGTCCCAAAGTTTCATGGCGATTGGATTTATGGTGTAGTAGCGCATAAAGGACAAACAGGCAGACAGACAGACACGCATACATTCAATTTTATATATATAGACTAGCTTACCCGTTGCGCGTTGCTGCGAAAACAGACATACATACATACATTCGTTTTTATATATCTAAATAACCAATCACAGCGCAGCTTTCAAGTTACCTCAGTGGTATAATATATAACAAAAAATCGCAGTCCAGCTTTCGTGTTACCTCAGTGGTATAATATATAACAAAAAATCGCAGTGCAGCTTTCATGTAACCTCGGTAGTATAAGAAGTAGCAACCAATCACAGCACAGCTTTCATGTTACCTCAGCAGTATAATGTATAGCAACCAATCACAGCACAGCTTTCATTTTACCTGAGCATTCTCAATATCCATCAATTGTCAAGCGAAACGTTCGGCGGATGCAGCATTTTGTAGTTGAACACACAACCCATTGCTTGTAATGCCTTTTGCTTTCGTGCTTGAGATGGAAATCAAACCATCTTTGCTTGGGGGGCATAACTGTCGTTGATGCTCGCACGCGCGCCACCTATCGTAGGATAGTTGTACTATGCCAGTAATCTTCCCAGGAGTGTACTCAACAACTTCCTAAAGTTTCATGGCGATTGGATGAATGGTGTAGTAATGCATAAAGGACAGACAGACAGACATTCATTTTTATATATATAGATAACATCAGGAAGTGAGAGAATTAGATTCCGTATGTAAAATTTGGATGCTAATTCTTTGGCGCTTAGAATTGAATAATCGAGTTATGACCCATTAACTTTTCCTATTTATGGCATAATCAATGCTCGTGTCAAATTTCATGTTTCTATGACATCGGGAAGTGAGAAACTTGGATTACGTACGTAAAATTTGGACATTAATTCTTTGGCGCTTAGAATTGAATAATCGAGTTGCGACCCATTAACTTTTCCTATTTATGACATAATCAATGCTTATGCCAAATTTCATATTTCTATGACATCGCGAAGTGATGGAATTAGATTCCGTATGTAAAATTTGGACGCCAATTCTTTGGCGCTTAGAATTGAATAATCGAGTAGAGACCCATTAGCTTTTCCTATTTATGATATAGTCCATGCTCGTGCCAAATTTCAAGTTTCTATGACGTTGGGAAGTGAAGGAATTAGATTCCGTACGTAAAATTTGGACGCTAATTTTTTTGCGCTTAGAATTGAAAAATCGAGTTGGGACCTATTAGTTTTTCCTATTTATGACATAATCCATGCTCGTGCCAAATTACATCGGGAAGTGAGAGAATTAGATTCCGTACGTAAAATTTGGACACTAATTCTTTGGCGCTTAGAACTGAATAATCTGGTTTGGACTCATTACCTTTTCCTATTTATTATATAATCAATGCTCGTGCCAAATTACATCGGGAAGTGAGAAAATTAGATTCCGTACGTAAAAGTTGGACGCTAGTTCTTTTGTGCTCAGAATTGAATAATCGAGTTGGGACCTATTATCTTTACCTATTTATGACATAATCAATGCTCGTGCTAGATTTCAAGTTTCTATGACATTGGGAAGTGAGAAAATTAGATTCTGTACGTAAAATTTAAACGCTAATTCTTTGGCGCTTAGAATTGAATAATCGAGTTGGGACCCATTAGCTTTACCTGTTTATGACATGATCAATGCTCATGCCAATTTCAAGTTTCTATGACATTGGAAAGTGAGAGAATTAGATTCCGTACCTAAAATTTGAACGCTAGTTCTTTTGCGCTAGAATTGAATTATCGAGTTGGGACCCATTAACTTTTCCTATTTATCATATAATCAATGCTCATGTTAAATTTCATATTTCTATGAAATCGGGTAGTGAGAAAATTAGATTCCGTACGTAAAATTTGGACGCTAATTTTTTGGCACTTAGAATTGAATAATCGAGTTGGGACCCATTAACTTTTCCTATTCATGACATAATCAATGCTCGTGCCAAATTACATCGGGAACCGAGAGAATTAGATTCTGTACGTAAAATTTGGACGCTAATTCTTTTGCGCTTAGAATTAAATAATCGAGTTGGGACCCATTACCTTTTCCTATTTATGACATAATCAATGCTCATGCCAAATTTCAAGTTTCTATGACATTGGGAAGTATGAGAATTATATTCCGTACGTAAAATTTGGACGCTAATTCTTTGGCGCTTAGAATTGAATAATCGGGTTGGGACTAATTAACTTTTCCTATTTATGATATTATCAATGCTCGTGCCAAATTACATCGGGAAGTGAGAGAATTAGATTCCGTATGTAAAATTTGGACGCTAATTCTTTGGCGCATAGAATTGAATATTCAAGTCGGGACCCATTAGCTTTTCCTATTTTTGACATTATCAATGCTCGTGCCAAATTTCAAGTTTCTATGACATTGGGAAGTGAGAAAATTATATTCCGTGCGAAAAATTTGGACGCTAATTCTTTGGTGCTTAGAATTGAATAATTGCGTTGGAACCCATTAACTTTTCCTATTTATGACATAATCAATGCTCGTGCTAAATTTCAAATTTCTATGACATAGGGAAGTGAGAGAATTAGATTCCGTACGTAAAATTTAAATGCTAGTTCTTTTGCACTAGAATTAAATAATCGAGTTGGGACCCATTGGCTTTTCCTATTTATGACATAATCAATGCTCGTGCCAAATTTCCTGTTTCTACGACATCGGGAAGTGAGAGAATTAGTGGCAATGATGGAAATCGAACAATCTACGTGGGGGGGTGTAACTGTCGACGACGCTCGCACGTGCGCCATTTATCATAGGATAGTTGTACTATGCCTATAATCTTCCCAGGAGTGTACTCAACAACTTCCCAAAGTTTCATGGCGATTGGATTTATGGTGTAGTAGCGCATAAAGGACAAACAGGCAGACAGACAGACACGCATACATTCAATTTTATATATATAGACTAGCTTACCCATTGCGCGTTGCTGCGAAGACAGACATACATACATACATTCGTTTTTATATATCTAAATAACCAATCACAGCGCAGCTTTCAAGTTACCTCAGTGGTATAATATATAACAACCAATCACAGCGCAGCTTTCATGTTACCTCAGTGGTATAATATATAACAAAAAATCGCAGTGCAGCTTTCATGTAACCTCGGTAGTATAAGAAGTAGCAACCAATCACAGCACAGCTTTCATGTTGCCTCAGCAGTATAATGTATAGCAACCAATCACAGCACAGCTTTCATTTTACCTGAGCATTCTCAATATCCATCAATTGTCAAGCGAAACGTTCGGCGGATGCATCATTTTGTAGTTGAACACACAACCCATTGCTTGTAATGCCTTTTGCTTTCGTGCTTGAGATGGAAATCAAACCATCTTTGCTTGGGGGGCATAACTGTCGTTGATGCTCGCACGCGCGCCACCTATCGTAGGATAGTTGTACTATGCCAGTAATCTTCCCAGGAGTGTACTCAACAACTTCCTAAAGTTTCATGGCGATTGGATGAATGGTGTAGTAATGCATAAAGGACAGACAGACAGACATTCATTTTTATATATATAGATAACATCAGGAAGTGAGAGAATTAGATTCCGTATGTAAAATTTGGATGCTAATTCTTTGGCGCTTAGAATTGAATAATCGAGTTATGACCCATTAACTTTTCCTATTTATGGCATAATCAATGCTCGTGTCAAATTTCATGTTTCTATGACATCGGGAAGTGAGAAACTTGGATTCCGTACGTAAAATTTGGACACTAATTCTTTGGCGCTTAGAATTGAATAATCGAGTTGGGACCCATTAACTTTTCCTATTTATGACATAATCAATGCTTATGCCAAATTTCATATTTCTATGACATCGCGAAGTGATGGAATTAGATTCCGTATGTAAAATTTGGACGCCAATTCTTTGGCGCTTAGAATTGAATAATCGAGTAGAGACCCATTAGCTTTTCCTATTTATGATATAGTCCATGCTCGTGCCAAATTTCAAGTTTCTATGACGTTGGGAAGTGAAGGAATTAGATTCCGTACGTAAAATTTGGACGCTAATTTTTTTGCGCTTAGAATTGAAAAATCGAGTTGGGACCTATTAGTTTTTCCTATTTATGACATAATCCATGCTCGTGCCAAATTACATCGGGAAGTGAGAGAATTAGATTCCGTACGTAAAATTTGGACACTAATTCTTTGGCGCTTAGAACTGAATAATCCGGTTTGGACTCATTACCTTTTCCTATTTATTATATAATCAATGCTCGTGCCAAATTACATCGGGAAGTGAGAAAATTAGATTCCGTACGTAAAAGTTGGACGCTAGTTCTTTTGTGCTCAGAATTGAATAATCGAGTTGGGACCTATTATCTTTACCTATTTATGACATAATCAATGCTCGTGCTAGATTTCAAGTTTCTATGACATTGGGAAGTGAGAAAATTAGATTCTGTACGTAAAATTTAAACGCTAATTCTTTGGCGCTTAGAATTGAATAATCGAGTTGGGACCCATTAGCTTTTCCTGTTTATGACATGATCAATGCTCATGCCAATTTCAAGTTTCTATGACATTGGAAAGTGAGAGAATTAGATTCCGTACCTAAAATTTGAACGCTAGTTCTTTTGCGCTAGAATTGAATTATCGAGTTGGGACCCATTAACTTTTCCTATTTATCATATAATCAATGCTCATGTTAAATTTCATATTTCTATGAAATCGGGTAGTGAGAAAATTAGATTCCGTACGTAAAATTTGGACGCTAATTTTTTGGCACTTAGAATTGAATAATCGAGTTGGGACCCATTAACTTTTCCTATTCATGACATAATCAATGCTCGTGCCAAATTACATCGGGAACCGAGAGAATTAGATTCTGTACGTAAAATTTGGACGCTAATTCTTTGGCGCTTAGAATTGAATAATCGGGTTGGGACTAATTAACTAATTAACTTTTCCTATTTATCATCTTAGTGTTGCTGGACACAGTTTGTTTTTGTTTTTGTAAGAGGGCAATAAAGCCCCCCCCCCCCATCTTGTTCCTTAGCCATCTAAAGGTGGGTCAGGTCAGCTGGTTGACTAGTGAAATGTAACAAGCCCCTCCCAGCTGAAGTCCTATAGCCAGAACTTGAAAGTCAGTTCTACCCTCCATGCCTCCCCTGAGGCAGCCTTCCCTGATGTGTCCAGCACTAAGTGTCCAGCAACAAGTGTTTTGATGCTGTTGAATGATGCAGTTATACAGCGCAGTTGGACAGTGCAGGAGACAGGTAACATGCACAACTGCCCAAAGCCTGGAGGGAAATACTCTCCTCTTAGCACTGATCTCCTTCACCATCCTCTTTTCAAGCCTTCACACTTTTTTCCAACGCCCAGCCCCAACACACTCCATCCACATCAGCCCTTCCCTCCTCTCCTCACCTATGTATGGCTCCCATGCACTGTTCAACTTCCTAAGACGCCTCCAACCCCCCAATACTGCAGAGAAACGCCTCAGACACCCACACAAATCCCCTAGCCATGTGCTCACCCTTGCTACTCTGCTACTCCTAGCTGCAGGGGACATCTCCCCCAACCCAGGCCCACCCCGTACTGTTCTCTACCAAAATGCCCCCCCTCCCCCATTCAAATGCGCCCTATGGAACTCACAATCTGCATGTAACAAACTCCCAACTATCCATGACCTTTTCACCACTAAACGCTTGAACTTGCTCGCCCTCACGGAAACCTGGATACAGCAGTCCGATTCCACCTCCCCCGCTGCATTGTCCTATGATGGCCTGCAGTTCTCCCACACCCCCAGATCGGATGACAGACGCGGTGGAGGAGTAGGCATCATCCTCTCCCCAAACTGTACCTTCCAGGTCATTCCCTCAGCTCCCTCGCTTACCTTTCACTCCTTCGAAGTCCACACCCTGCGACTCTTCCGCCCACTGCCGCTGCGTGTCGCAGTTATTTACCGCCCCCCAGGTCCTACCCGCCTGTTCCTAGACCACTTTGCTGCCTGGCTCCCCCACTTCCTATCCTGTGAAATCCCAACCCTCATCCTTGGTGATTTCAACATTCCTACTAACGACTCTAGCTCCTCATCTGCCTCCCGGCTCTTAACACTTACCTCCTCCCTTGGCCTATCGCTACTCTCCGACTCCCCCACTCATAGAGATGGTAACACTCTCGATTTAGTTTTCCTCCGTCTCTGCTCTGCTTCTCACTTTACTAACTCCCCACTTCCACTCTCGGATCACAACCTTCTCTCTTTCTCAATCAGGCACCCTAGCATCTCTCCTGACCCTCCTATCTATCGCACCTCTAGGAACCTCCAGTCTGTCCGCACTAAACAGTTTGCCGAAGCTATTCAGTCCTCCCTATCGCCCATCTCTCGCCTCCCCTGCCCTAACCTGGCAGCCGAATACTACCACACCACCCTCAGCCGGGCCCTGGATGAAGTGGCACCGCCCGTGACGCGAGCTGTCAAACGCAGACCACGGCAACCCTGGCTCACGTCCCAAACACGCTTCATCCGGCGGTGCTCTAGGTGCGCCGAGCGGCTGTGGAGAAAGTCAAAGCTGCCAGCAGACTTCCTCCACTTCAAATTCATGCTTAAAATGTATAACCTAGCCCTTCACCATGCCAAACAAGTTTACTTCACCTCCCTTGTCTCCTCACTATCCCACAACCCCAAACAACTCTTTGAGACCTTTCACTCCCTCCTCAGCCCCAAGGAACAGGCCCCTGTGACAGACCTGACTGCTGGAGAACTAGCTGCGTATTTCAAAGAAAAAATCGACCACATTCGAAAAGAAATCTCTGAAAGCTGCATGGTTAGCCCTGATCCCAGCTTCATCAGCACTGCATCCAGCACCTACTCACTATCTACGCTAGAACCAACGACAGAGGAAGAAGTCTCCAGGCTCCTTTCCACTGCCCGCCCTACCACCTGCGCCAGCGACCCTCTCCCCTCTCACCTCCTCCGCTCCCTTTCCCCAGCTCTCATTACTCACCTTACCACAATCTGCAACCTCTCCCTAACCTCTGGCACTTTTCCCTCCTCATTCAAACACTCCATTATATCCCCTCTGCTTAAAAAAACAACCTTGGACCCGACAAATGCTGCTAACTACCGACCCGTCTCAAACCTCCCCTTTATCTCCAAATTACTGGAACGCCTGGTCTACTCCCGGCTTACTCGCTTTCTCTCTGACAACTCACTCCTCGACCCCCTCCAGTCTGGTTTCCGCTCTCTACACTCGACCGAAACTGCCCTTACAAAAGTAACAAATGACCTGATGACTGCAAAGTCGAGAGGTGATTACTCTCTACTAATCCTCCTTGACCTGTCTGCTGCATTTGACACTGTCGACCATAATCTCCTTCTCACTATGCTCCGCTCTATTGGTCTAAAGGATACTGCTCTCTCCTGGTTCTCCTCCTACCTCTCTGACCGCTCTTTCAGTGTTTCCTTTGCTGGTTCTATCTCTGCTCCACTTCCTCTCGCTGTCGGGGTACCCCAGGGCTCAGTCCTTGGTCCCCTTCTTTTCTCTATCTATACTGCCCCAATTGGACAAACCATCCACAGATTCGGCCTCCAATACCATCTCTATGCTGACGACACCCAACTATACACCTCCTCCCGTGAGATCTCTGGACCATTCCTCCAAAATATCACCAACTGTCTGTCCGCTGTCTCTAACACTATGTCCTCCCTTTTTCTCAAACTAAACCTCTCTAAAACTGACCTCCTTGTCTTTCCACCTTCTAACCGACCTCCCCTCAACATCTCCATTCCAGTGTCTGGCACCATCATAACCCCCCGACGGCATGCCCGATGCCTTGGGGTCACACTGGACTCTGACCTCTCCTTTGCCCCCCATATCCAATCTCTGGCCCAAACATGCCACATGCACCTCAAAAATATTGCTAAAATACGTCCGTTCCTAACCACGGACACGCTAAAGACGCTCGTGGTTGCGCTCATCCACTCCCGGCTTGACTACTGCAACTCGCTACTCATCGGCCTCCCCCGCACTAGACTCGCTCCGCTCCAATCCATACTAAATGCAGCAGCTAGACTCATTTTTCTATCCAGTCGTTATTCAGACGCCTCTGCATTATGCCAGTCGCTGCATTGGCTGCCCATCCACTACAGAACTAAATTTAAACTCCTCTACCTCACTCACAAAGCTCTGCATGGCGCTGCGCCACCATACATCGCCTCCCTACTGTCAGTATACCACCCAGCCCGCTCACTCCGATCGGCAAACACACTCAGACTAAACACCCCTGTAATACGAACCTCTCATGCTCGCCTACAGGACTTCACTAGAGCAGCACCCATCCTCTGGAATGCTCTACCCCAAGGCATCCGGACAATTCCCGATGCACGAAATTTCAGACGTGCCTTAAAAACGCACCTCTTCAGGGAAGCATACCAAATCTCCTGATCTAGTCCCTCGCCCCTCCCTATGGTGCTCCACCCTGTTTGCCTTCTGATAAATGATCTGTACATAATATTTCCTATTGCCTGTGTTCCCAACCCCGTGCACCTCCTGTACCACCCCCAACCCATTTGTGTCTAACCCAATGTATCTCACATTGTAATTGTTGTATTGTTTTGCATTTATCCATGCCTGAAAGCGCTGCGGAATAAGTTGGCGCTATACAAATAAAGATTATTATTATTATTATTATTATTATTATTATGATATTATCAATGCTCGTACCAAATTACATCGGGAAGTGAGAGAATTAGATTCCGTATGTAAAATTTGGACGCTAAATCTTTGGCGCATAGAAATGAATAATCAAGTTGGGACCCATTAGCTTTTCCTATTTTTGACATTATCAATGCTCGTGCCAAATTTCAAGTTTCTATGACATTGGGAAGTGAGAAAATTATATTCCGTGCGAAAAATTTGGACGCTAATTCTTTGGTGCTTAGAATTGAATAATTGCGTTGGAACCCATTAACTTTTCCTATTTATGACATAATCAATGCTCGTGCTAAATTTCAAATTTCTATGACATAGGGAAGTGAGAGAATTAGATTCCGTACGTAAAATTTAAATGCTAGTTCTTTTGCACTAGAATTAAATAATCGAGTTGGGACCCATTAGCTTTTCCTATTTATGACATAATCAATGCTCGTGCCAAATTTCCTGTTTCTACGACATCGGGAAGAGAGAGAATTAGTGGCAATGATGGAAATCGAACAATCTACGTGGGGTGGTGTAACTGTCGACGACGCTCGCACGTGCGCCATTTATCATAGGATAGTTGTACTATGCCTATAATCTTCCCAGGAGTGTACTCAACAACTTCCCAAAGTTTCATGGCGATTGGATTTATGGTGTAGTAGCGCATAAAGGACAAACAGGCAGACAGACAGACACGCATACATTCAATTTTATATATATAGACTAGCTTACCCGTTGCGCGTTGCTGCGAAGACAGACATACATACATACATTCGTTTTTATATATCTAAATAACCAATCACAGCGCAGCTTTCAAGTTACCTCAGTGGTATAATATATAACAACCAATCACAGCGCAGCTTTCATGTTACCTCAGTGGTATAATATATAACAAAAAATCGCAGTGCAGCTTTCATGTAACCTCGGTAGTATAAGAAGTAGCAACCAATCACAGCACAGCTTTCATGTTGCCTCAGCAGTATAATGTATAGCAACCAATCACAGCACAGCTTTCATTTTACCTGAGCATTCTCAATATCCATCAATTGTCAAGCGAAACGTTCGGCGGATGCATCATTTTGTAGTTGAACACACAACCCATTGCTTGTAATGCCTTTTGCTTTCGTGCTTGAGATGGAAATCAAACCATCTTTGCTTGGGGGGCATAAATGTCGTTGATGCTCGCACGCGCGCCACCTATCGTAGGATAGTTGTACTATGCCAGTAATCTTCCCAGGAGTGTACTCAACAACTTCCTAAAGTTTCATTGCGATTGGATGAATGGTGTAGTAATGCATAAAGGACAGACAGACAGACATTCATTTTTATATATATAGATAACATCAGGAAGTGAGAGAATTAGATTCCGTATGTAAAATTTGGATGCTAATTCTTTGGCGCTTAGAATTGAATAATCGAGTTATGACCCATTAACTTTTCCTATTTATGGCATAATCAATGCTCGTGTCAAATTTCATGTTTCTATGACATCGGGAAGTGAGAAACTTGGATTCCGTACGTAAAATTTGGACATTAATTCTTTGGCGCTTAGAATTGAATAATCGAGTTGGGACCCATTAACTTTTCCTATTTATGACATAATCAATGCTTATGCCAAATTTCATATTTCTATGACATCGCGAAGTGATGGAATTAGATTCCGTATGTAAAATTTGGACGCCAATTCTTTGGCGCTTAGAATTGAATAATCGAGTAGAGACCCATTAGCTTTTCCTATTTATGATATAGTCCATGCTCGTGCCAAATTTCAAGTTTCTATGACGTTGGGAAGTGAAGGAATTAGATTCCGTACGTAAAATTTGGACGCTAATTTTTTTGCGCTTAGAATTGAAAAATCGAGTTGGGACCTATTAATTTTTCCTATTTATGACATAATCCATGCTCGTGCCAAATTACATCGGGAAGTGAGAGAATTAGATTCCGTACGTAAAATTTGGACACTAATTCTTTGGCGCTTAGAACTGAATAATCTGGTTTGGACTCATTACCTTTTCCTATTTATTATATAATCAGTGCTCGTGCCAAATTACATCGGGAAGTGAGAAAATTAGATTCCGTACGTAAAAGTTGGACGCTAGTTCTTTTGTGCTCAGAATTGAATAATCGAGTTGGGACCTATTATCTTTACCTATTTATGACATAATCAATGCTCGTGCTAGATTTCAAGTTTCTATGACATTGGGAAGTGAGAAAATTAGATTCTGTACGTAAAATTTAAACGCTAATTCTTTGGCGCTTAGAATTGAATAATCGAGTTGGGACCCATTAGCTTTTCCTGTTTATGACATGATCAATGCTCATGCCAATTTCAAGTTTCTATGACATTGGAAAGTGAGAGAATTAGATTCCGTACCTAAAATTTGAACGCTAGTTCTTTTGCGCTAGAATTGAATTATCGAGTTGGGACCCATTAACTTTTCCTATTTATCATATAATCAATGCTCATGTTAAATTTCATATTTCTATGAAATCGGGTAGTGAGAAAATTAGATTCCGTACGTAAAATTTGGACGCTAATTTTTTGGCACTTAGAATTGAATAATCGAGTTGGGACCCATTAACTTTTCCTATTCATGACATAATCAATGCTCGTGCCAAATTACATCGGGAACCGAGAGAATTAGATTCTGTACGTAAAATTTGGACGCTAATTCTTTTGCGCTTAGAATTAAATAATCGAGTTGGGACCCATTACCTTTTCCTATTTATGACATAATCAATGCTCATGCCAAATTTCAAGTTTCTATGACATTGGGAAGTATGAGAATTATATTCCGTACGTAAAATTTGGACGCTAATTCTTTGGCGCTTAGAATTGAATAATCGGGTTGGGACTAATTAACTTTTCCTATTTATGATATTATCAATGCTCGTACCAAATTACATCGGGAAGTGAGAGAATTAGATTCCGTATGTAAAATTTGGACGCTAATTCTTTGGCGCATAGAATTGAATATTCAAGTTGGGACCCATTAGCTTTTCCTATTTTTGACATTATCAATGCTCGTGCCAAATTTCAAGTTTCTATGACATTGGGAAGTGAGAAAATTATATTCCGTGCGAAAAATTTGGACGCTAATTCTTTGGTGCTTAGAATTGAATAATTGCGTTGGAACCCATTAACTTTTCCTATTTATGACATAATCAATGCTCGTGCTAAATTTCAAATTTCTATGACATAGGGAAGTGAGAGAATTAGATTCCGTACGTAAAATTTAAATGCTAGTTCTTTTGCACTAGAATTAAATAATCGAGTTGGGACCCATTAGCTTTTCCTATTTATGACATAATCAATGCTCGTGCCAAATTTCCTGTTTCTACGACATCGGGAAGTGAGAGAATTAGTGGCAATGATGGAAATCGAACAATCTACGTGGGGGGGGTGTAACTGTCGACGACGCTCGCACGCGCGCCATTTATCATAGGATAGTTGTACTATGCCTATAATCTTCCCAGGAGTGTACTCAACAACGTCCCAAAGTTTCATGGCGATTGGATTTATGGTGTAGTAGCGCATAAAGGACAAACAGGCAGACAGACAGACACGCATACATTCAATTTTATATATATAGACTAGCTTACCCGTTGCGCGTTGCTGCGAAAACAGACATACATACATACATTCGTTTTTATATATCTAAATAACCAATCACAGCGCAGCTTTCAAGTTACCTCAGTGGTATAATATATAACAAAAAATCGCAGTCCAGCTTTCGTGTTACCTCAGTGGTATAATATATAACAAAAAATCGCAGTGCAGCTTTCATGTAACCTCGGTAGTATAAGAAGTAGCAACCAATCACAGCACAGCTTTCATGTTACCTCAGCAGTATAATGTATAGCAACCAATCACAGCACAGCTTTCATTTTACCTGAGCATTCTCAATATCCATCAATTGTCAAGCGAAACGTTCGGCGGATGCAGCATTTTGTAGTTGAACACACAACCCATTGCTTGTAATGCCTTTTGCTTTCGTGCTTGAGATGGAAATCAAACCATCTTTGCTTGGGGGGCATAACTGTCGTTGATGCTCGCACGCGCACCACCTATCGTAGGATAGTTGTACTATGCCAGTAATCTTCCCAGGAGTGTACTCAACAACTTCCTAAAGTTTCATGGCGATTGGATGAATGGTGTAGTAATGCATAAAGGACAGACAGACAGACATTCATTTTTATATATATAGATAACATCAGGAAGTGAGAGAATTAGATTCCGTATGTAAAATTTGGATGCTAATTCTTTGGCGCTTAGAATTGAATAATCGAGTTATGACCCATTAACTTTTCCTATTTATGGCATAATCAATGCTCGTGTCAAATTTCATGTTTCTATGACATCGGGAAGTGAGAAACTTGGATTCCGTACGTAAAATTTGGACATTAATTCTTTGGCGCTTAGAATTGAATAATCGAGTTGGGACCCATTAACTTTTCCTATTTATGACATAATCAATGCTTATGCCAAATTTCATATTTCTATGACATCGCGAAGTGATGGAATTAGATTCCGTATGTAAAATTTGGACGCCAATTCTTTGGCGCTTAGAATTGAATAATCGAGTAGAGACCCATTAGCTTTTCCTATTTATGATATAGTCCATGCTCGTGCCAAATTTCAAGTTTCTATGACGTTGGGAAGTGAAGGAATTAGATTCCGTACGTAAAATTTGGACGCTAATTTTTTTGCGCTTAGAATTGAAAAATCGAGTTGGGACCTATTAATTTTTCCTATTTATGACATAATCCATGCTCGTGCCAAATTACATCGGGAAGTGAGAGAATTAGATTCCGTACGTAAAATTTGGACACTAATTCTTTGGCGCTTAGAACTGAATAATCTGGTTTGGACTCATTACCTTTTCCTATTTATTATATAATCAATGCTCGTGCCAAATTACATCGGGAAGTGAGAAAATTAGATTCCGTACGTAAAAGTTGGACGCTAGTTCTTTTGTGCTCAGAATTGAATAATCGAGTTGGGACCTATTATCTTTACCTATTTATGACATAATCAATGCTCGTGCTAGATTTCAAGTTTCTATGACATTGGGAAGTGAGAAAATTAGATTCTGTACGTAAAATTTAAACGCTAATTCTTTGGCGCTTAGAATTGAATAATCGAGTTGGGACCCATTAGCTTTTCCTGTTTATGACATGATCAATGCTCATGCCAATTTCAAGTTTCTATGACATTGGAAAGTGAGAGAATTAGATTCCGTACCTAAAATTTGAACGCTAGTTCTTTTGCGCTAGAATTGAATTATCGAGTTGGGACCCATTAACTTTTCCTATTTATCATATAATCAATGCTCATGTTAAATTTCATATTTCTATGAAATCGGGTAGTGAGAAAATTAGATTCCGTACGTAAAATTTGGACGCTAATTTTTTGGCACTTAGAATTGAATAATCGAGTTGGGACCCATTAACTTTTCCTATTCATGACATAATCAATGCTCGTGCCAAATTACATCGGGAACCGAGAGAATTAGATTCTGTACGTAAAATTTGGACGCTAATTCTTTTGCGCTTAGAATTAAATAATCGAGTTGGGACCCATTACCTTTTCCTATTTATGACATAATCAATGCTCATGCCAAATTTCAAGTTTCTATGACATTGGGAAGTATGAGAATTATATTCCGTACGTAAAATTTGGACGCTAATTCTTTGGCGCTTAGAATTGAATAATCGGGTTGGGACTAATTAACTTTTCCTATTTATGATATTATCAATGCTTGTACCAAATTACATCGGGAAGTGAGAGAATTAGATTCCGTATGTAAAATTTGGACGCTAAATCTTTGGCGCATAGAAATGAATAATCAAGTTGGGACCCATTAGCTTTTCCTATTTTTGACATTATCAATGCTCGTGCCAAATTTCAAATTTCTATGACATTGGGAAGTGAGAAAATTATATTCCGTGCGAAAAATTTGGACGCTAATTCTTTGGTGCTTAGAATTGAATAATTGCGTTGGAACCCATTAACTTTTCCTATTTATGACATAATCAATGCTCGTGCTAAATTTCAAATTTCTATGACATAGGGAAGTGAGAGAATTAGATTCCGTACGTAAAATTTAAATGCTAGTTTTTTTGCACTAGAATTAAATAATCGAGTTGGGACCCATTAGCTTTTCCTATTTATGACATAATCAATGCTCGTGCCAAATTTCCTGTTTCTACGACATCGGGAAGTGAGAGAATTGGTGGCAATGATGGAATTCGAATAATCTACGTGGGGGGGGTGTAACTGTCGACGACGCTCGCACGCGCGCCATTTATCATAGGATAGTTGTACTATGCCTATAATCTTCCCAGGAGTGTACTCAACAACTTCCCAAAGTTTCATGGCGATTGGATTTATGGTGTAGTAGCGCATAAAGGACAAACAGGCAGACAGACAGACACGCATACATTCAATTTTATATATATAGACTAGCTTACCCGTTGCGCGTTGCTGCGAAGACAGACATACATACATACATTCGTTTTTATATATCTAAATAACCAATCACAGCGCAGCTTTCAAGTTACCTCAGTGGTATAATATATAACAACCAATCACAGTGCAGCTTTCATGTTACCTCAGTGGTATAATATATAACAAAAAATCGCAGTGCAGCTTTCGTGTAACCTCGGTAGTATAAGAAGTAGCAACCAATCACAGCACAGCTTTCATGTTGCCTCAGCAGTATAATGTATAGCAACCAATCACAGCACAGCTTTCATTTTACCTGAGCATTCTCAATATCCATCAATTGTCAAGCGAAACGTTCGGCGGATGCATCATTTTGTAGTTGAACACATAACCCATTGCTTGTAATGCCTTTTGCTTTCGTGCTTGAGATGGAAATCAAACCATCTTTGCTTGGGGGGCATAACTGTCGTTGATGCTTGCACGCGCGCCACCTATCGTAGGATAGTTGTACTATGCCAGTAATCTTCCCAGGAGTGTACTCAACAACTTCCTAAAGTTTCATGGCGATTGGATGAATGGTGTAGTAATGCATAAAGGACAGACAGACAGACATTCATTTTTATATATATAGATAACATCAGGAAGTGAGAGAATTAGATTCCGTATGTAAAATTTGGATGCTAATTCTTTGGCGCTTAGAATTGAATAATCGAGTTATGACCTATTAACTTTTCCTATTTATGGCATAATCAATGCTCGTGTCAAATTTCATGTTTCTATGACATCGGGAAGTGAGAAACTTGGATTCCGTACGTAAAATTTGGACACTAATTCTTTGGCGCTTAGAATTGAATAATCGAGTTGCGGCCCATTAACTTTTCCTATTTA
Source organism: Eleutherodactylus coqui (assembly GCF_035609145.1). NCBI lineage: Eukaryota > Metazoa > Chordata > Amphibia > Anura > Eleutherodactylidae > Eleutherodactylus > Eleutherodactylus coqui. The sequence goes on from NC_089840.1 coordinate 303,987,968, forward strand.
TGACATAATCAATGCTCGTGCCAAATTACATCGGGAAGTGAGAGAATTAGATTCCTTACTACGTAAAATTTGGACGCTGATTCTTTGGCGCTTAGAATAAAATAATCGAGTTGGGACCCATTAACTTTTCCTATTTATGACATAATCAATGCTTATGCCAAATTTCATATTTCTATGACATCGCGAAGTGATGGAATTAGATTCCGTATGTAAAATTTGGACGCCAATTCTTTGGCGCTTAGAATTGAATAATCGAGTAGAGACCCATTAGCTTTTCCTATTTATGATATAGTCCATGCTCGTGCCAAATTTCAAGTTTCTATGACGTTGGGAAGTGAAGGAATTAGATTCCGTACGTAAAATTTGGACGCTAATTTTTTTGCGCTTAGAATTGAAAAATTGAGTTGGGACCTATCAATTTTTCCTATTTATGACATAATCCATGCTCGTGCCAAATTACATCGGGAAGTGAGAGAATTAGATTCCGTACGTAAAATTTGGACACTAATTCTTTGGCGCTTAGAACTCAATAATCGGGTTTGGACTCATTACCTTTTCCTATTTATTATATAATCAATGCTCGTGCCAAATTACATCGGGAAGTGAGAAAATTAGATTCCGTACGTAAAAGTTGGACGCTAGTTCTTTTGTGCTCAGAATTGAATAATCGAGTTGGGACCTATTATCTTTACCTATTTATGACATAATCAATGCTCGTGCTAGATTTCAAGTTTCTATGACATTGGGAAGTGAGAAAATTAGATTCCGTACGTAAAATTTAAACGCTAATTCTTTGGCGCTTAGAATTGAATAATCGAGTTGGGACCCATTAGCTTTTCCTGTTTATGACATGATCAATGCTCATGCCAATTTCAAGTTTCTATGACATTGGAAAGTGAGAGAATTAGATTCCGTACCTAAAATTTGAACGCTAGTTCTTTTGCGCTAGAATTGAATAATCGAGTTGGGACCCATTAACTTTTCCTATTTATCATATAATCAATGCTCATGTTAAATTTCATATTTCTATGAAATCGGGTAGTGAGAAAATTAGATTCCGTACGTAAAATTTGGACGCTAATTTTTTGGCACTTAGAATTGAATAATCGAGTTGGGACCCATTAACTTTTCCTATTCATGACATAATCAATGCTCGTACCAAATTACATCGGGAACCGAGAGAATTAGATTCTGTACGTAAAATTTGGACGCTAATTCTTTTGCGCTTAGAATTAAATAATCGAGTTGGGACCATTACCTTTTCCTATTTATGACATAATCAATGCTCATGCCAAATTTGAAGTTTCTATGACATTGGGAAGTATGAGAATTATATTCCGTACGTAAAATTTGGACGCTAATTCTTTGGCGCTTAGAATTGAATAATCGGGTTGGGACTAATTAACTTTTCCTATTTATGATATTATCAATGCTCGTACCAAATTACATCGGGAAGTGAGAGAATTAGATTCCGTATGTAAAATTTGGACGCTAATTCTTTGGCGCATAGAATTGAATATTCAAGTTGGGACCCATTAGCTTTTCCTATTTTTGACATTATCAATGCTCGTGCCAAATTTCAAGTTTCTATGACATTGGGAAGTGAGAAAATTATATTCCGTGCGAAAAATTTGGACGCTAATTCTTTGGTGCTTAGAATTGAATAATTGCGTTGGAACCCATTAACTTTTCCTATTTATGACATAATCAATGCTCGTGCTAAATTTCAAATTTCTATGACATAGGGAAGTGAGAGAATTAGATTCCGTACGTAAAATTTAAATGCTAGTTCTTTTGCACTAGAATTAAATAATCGAGTTGGGACCCATTAGCTTTTCCTATTTATGACATAATCAATGCTCGTGCCAAATTTCCTGTTGCTACGACATCGGGAAGTGAGAGAATTAGTGGCAATGATGGAAATCGAACAATCTACGTGGGGGGGTGTAACTGTCGACGACGCTCGCACGCGCGCCATTTATCATAGGATAGTTGTACTATGCCTATAATCTTCCCAGGAGTGTACTCAACAACGTCCCAAAGTTTCATGGCGATTGGATTTATGGTGTAGTAGCGCATAAAGGACAAACAGGCAGACAGACAGACACGCATACATTCAATTTTATATATATAGACTAGCTTACCCGTTGCGCATTGCTGCGAAAACAGACATACATACATACATTCGTTTTTATATATCTAAATAACCAATCACAGCGCAGCTTTCAAGTTACCTCAGTGGTATAATATATAACAAAAAATCGCAGTCCAGCTTTCGTGTTACCTCAGTGGTATAATATATAACAAAAAATCGCAGTGCAGCTTTCATGTAACCTCGGTAGTATAAGAAGTAGCAACCAATCACAGCACAGCTTTCATGTTACCTCAGCAGTATAATGTATAGCAACCAATCACAGCACAGCTTTCATTTTACCTGAGCATTCTCAATATCCATCAATTGTCAAGCGAAACGTTCGGCGGATGCAGCATTTTGTAGTTGAACACACAACCCATTGCTTGTAATGCCTTTTGCTTTCGTGCTTGAGATGGAAATCAAACCATCTTTGCTTGGGGGGCATAACTGTCGCTGATGCTCGCACGCGCGCCACCTATCGTAGGATAGTTGTACTATGCCAGTAATCTTCCCAGGAGTGTACTCAACAACTTCCTAAAGTTTCATGGCGATTGGATGAATGGTGTAGTAATGCATAAAGGACAGACAGACAGACATTCATTTTTATATATATAGATAACATCAGGAAGTGAGAGAATTAGATTCCGTATGTAAAATTTGGATGCTAATTCTTTGGCGCTTAGAATTGAATAATCGAGTTATGACCCATTAACTTTTCCTATTTATGGCATAATCAATGCTCGTGTCAAATTTCATGTTTCTATGACATCGGGAAGTGAGAAACTTGGATTCCGTACGTAAAATTTGGACACTAATTCTTTGGCGCTTAGAATTGAATAATCGAGTTGCGGCCCATTAACTTTTCCTATTTATGACATAATCAATGCTCGTGCCAAATTACATCGGGAAGTGAGAGAATTAGATTCCTTACTACGTAAAATTTGGACGCTGATTCTTTGGCGCTTAGAATAAAATAATCGAGTTGGGACCCATTAACTTTTCCTATTTATGACATAATCAATGCTTATGCCAAATTTCATATTTCTATGACATCGCGAAGTGATGGAATTAGATTCCGTATGTAAAATTTGGACGCCAATTCTTTGGCGCTTAGAATTGAATAATCGAGTAGAGACCCATTAGCTTTTCCTATTTATGATATAGTCCATGCTCGTGCCAAATTTCAAGTTTCTATGACGTTGGGAAGTGAAGGAATTAGATTCCGTACGTAAAATTTGGACGCTAATTTTTTTGCGCTTAGAATTGAAAAATTGAGTTGGGACCTATCAATTTTTCCTATTTATGACATAATCCATGCTCGTGCCAAATTACATCGGGAAGTGAGAGAATTAGATTCCGTACGTAAAATTTGGACACTAATTCTTTGGCGCTTAGAACTCAATAATCGGGTTTGGACTCATTACCTTTTCCTATTTATTATATAATCAATGCTCGTGCCAAATTACATCGGGAAGTGAGAAAATTAGATTCCGTACGTAAAAGTTGGACGCTAGTTCTTTTGTGCTCAGAATTGAATAATCGAGTTGGGACCTATTATCTTTACCTATTTATGACATAATCAATGCTCGTGCTAGATTTCAAGTTTCTATGACATTGGGAAGTGAGAAAATTAGATTCCGTACGTAAAATTTAAACGCTAATTCTTTGGCGCTTAGAATTGAATAATCGAGTTGGGACCCATTAGCTTTTCCTGTTTATGACATGATCAATGCTCATGCCAATTTCAAGTTTCTATGACATTGGAAAGTGAGAGAATTAGATTCCGTACCTAAAATTTGAACGCTAGTTCTTTTGCGCTAGAATTGAATAATCGAGTTGGGACCCATTAACTTTTCCTATTTATCATATAATCAATGCTCATGTTAAATTTCATATTTCTATGAAATCGGGTAGTGAGAAAATTAGATTCCGTACGTAAAATTTGGACGCTAATTTTTTGGCACTTAGAATTGAATAATCGAGTTGGCACCCATTAACTTTTCCTATTCATGACATAATCAATGCTCGTACCAAATTACATCGGGAACCGAGAGAATTGGATTCTGTACGTAAAATTTGGACGCTAATTCTTTTGCGCTTAGAATTAAATAATCGAGTTGGGACCATTACCTTTTCCTATTTATGACATAATCAATGCTCATGCCAAATTTGAAGTTTCTATGACATTGGGAAGTATGAGAATTATATTCCGTACGTAAAATTTGGACGCTAATTCTTTGGCGCTTAGAATTGAATAATCGGGTTGGGACTAATTAACTTTTCCTATTTATGATATTATCAATGCTCGTACCAAATTACATCGGGAAGTGAGAGAATTAGATTCCGTATGTAAAATTTGGACGCTAATTCTTTGGCGCATAGAATTGAATATTCAAGTTGGGACCCATTAGCTTTTCCTATTTTTGACATTATCAATGCTCGTGCCAAATTTCAAGTTTCTATGACATTGGGAAGTGAGAAAATTATATTCCGTGCGAAAAATTTGGACGCTAATTCTTTGGTGCTTAGAATTGAATAATTGCGTTGGAACCCATTAACTTTTCCTATTTATGACATAATCAATGCTCGTGCTAAATTTCAAATTTCTATGACATAGGGAAGTGAGAGAATTAGATTCCGTACGTAAAATTTAAATGCTAGTTCTTTTGCACTAGAATTAAATAATCGAGTTGGGACCCATTAGCTTTTCCTATTTATGACATAATCAATGCTCGTGCCAAATTTCCTGTTTCTACGACATCGGGAAGTGAGAGAATTAGTGGCAATGATGGAAATCGAACAATCTACGTGGGGGGGTGTAACTGTCGACGACGCTCGCACGCGCGCCATTTATCATAGGATAGTTGTACTATGCCTATAATCTTCCCAGGAGTGTACTCAACAACGTCCCAAAGTTTCATGGCGATTGGATTTATGGTGTAGTAGCGCATAAAGGACAAACAGGCAGACAGACAGACACGCATACATTCAATTTTATATATATAGACTAGCTTACCCGTTGCGCATTGCTGCGAAAACAGACATACATACATACATTCGTTTTTATATATCTAAATAACCAATCACAGCGCAGCTTTCAAGTTACCTCAGTGGTATAATATATAACAAAAAATCGCAGTCCAGCTTTCGTGTTACCTCAGTGGTATAATATATAACAAAAAATCGCAGTGCAGCTTTCATGTAACCTCGGTAGTATAAGAAGTAGCAACCAATCACAGCACAGCTTTCATGTTACCTCAGCAGTATAATGTATAGCAACCAATCACAGCACAGCTTTCATTTTACCTGAGCATTCTCAATATCCATCAATTGTCAAGCGAAACGTTCGGCGGATGCAGCATTTTGTAGTTGAACACACAACCCATTGCTTGTAATGCCTTTTGCTTTCGTGCTTGAGATGGAAATCAAACCATCTTTGCTTGGGGGGCATAACTGTCGCTGATGCTCGCACGCGCGCCACCTATCGTAGGATAGTTGTACTATGCCAGTAATCTTCCCAGGAGTGTACTCAACAACTTCCTAAAGTTTCATGGCGATTGGATGAATGGTGTAGTAATGCATAAAGGACAGACAGACAGACATTCATTTTTATATATATAGATAACATCAGGAAGTGAGAGAATTAGATTCCGTATGTAAAATTTGGATGCTAATTCTTTGGCGCTTAGAATTGAATAATCGAGTTATGACCCATTAACTTTTCCTATTTATGGCATAATCAATGCTCGTGTCAAATTTCATGTTTCTATGACATCGGGAAGTGAGAAACTTGGATTCCGTACGTAAAATTTGGACACTAATTCTTTGGCGCTTAGAATTGAATAATCGAGTTGCGGCCCATTAACTTTTCCTATTTATGACATAATCAATGCTCGTGCCAAATTACATCGGGAAGTGAGAGAATTAGATTCCTTACTACGTAAAATTTGGACGCTGATTCTTTGGCGCTTAGAATAAAATAATCGAGTTGGGACCCATTAACTTTTCCTATTTATGACATAATCAATGCTTATGCCAAATTTCATATTTCTATGACATCGCGAAGTGATGGAATTAGATTCCGTATGTAAAATTTGGACGCCAATTCTTTGGCGCTTAGAATTGAATAATCGAGTAGAGACCCATTAGCTTTTCCTATTTATGATATAGTCCATGCTCGTGCCAAATTTCAAGTTTCTATGACGTTGGGAAGTGAAGGAATTAGATTCCGTACGTAAAATTTGGACGCTAATTTTTTTGCGCTTAGAATTGAAAAATCGAGTTAGGACCTATTAATTTTTCCTATTTATGACATAATCCATGCTCGTGCCAAATTACATCGGGAAGTGAGAGAATTAGATTCCGTACCTAAAATTTGGACGCTAATTTTTTGGCACTTAGAATTGAATAATCGAGTTGGGACCCATTAACTTTTCCTATTCATGACATAATCAATGCTCGTGCCAAATTACATCGGGAACCGAGAGAATTAGATTCTGTACGTAAAATTTGGACGCTAATTCTTTTGCGCTTAGAATTAAATAATCGAGTTGGGACCCATTACCTTTTCCTATTTATGACATAATCAATGCTCATGCCAAATTTCAAGTTTCTATGACATTGGGAAGTATGAGAATTATATTCCGTACGTAAAATTTGGACGCTAATTCTTTGGCGCATAGAATTGAATATTCGAGTTGGGACCCATTAGCTTTTCCTATTTTTGACATTATCAATGCTCGTGCCAAATTTCAAGTTTCTATGACATTGGGAAGTGAGAAAATTATATTCCGTGCGAAAAATTTGGACGCTAATTCTTTGGTGCTTAGAATTGAATAATTGCGTTGGAACCCATTAACTTTTCCTATTTATGACATAATCAATGCTCGTGCTAAATTTCAAATTTCTATGACATAGGGAAGTGAGAGAATTAGATTCCGTACGTAAAATTTAAATGCTAGTTCTTTTGCACTAGAATTAAATAATCGAGTTGGGACCCATTAGCTTTTCCTATTTATGACATAATCAATGCTCGTGCCAAATTTCCTGTTTCTACGACATCGGGAAGTGAGAGAATTAGTGGCAATGATGGAAATCGAACAATCTACGTGGGGGGGTGTAACTGTCGACGACGCTCGCACGCGCGCCATTTATCATAGGATAGTTGTACTATGCCTATAATCTTCCCAGGAGTGTACTCAACAACTTCCCAAAGTTTCATGGCGATTGGATTTATGGTGTAGTAGCGCATAAAGGACAAACAGGCAGACAGACAGACACGCATACATTCAATTTTATATATATAGACTAGCTTACCCGTTGCGCATTGCTGCGAAGACAGACATACATACATACATTCGTTTTTATATATCTAAATAAGCAATCACAGCGCAGCTTTCAAGTTACCTCAGTGGTATAATATATAACAACCAATCACAGCGCAGCTTTCATGTTACCTCAGTGGTATAATATATAACAAAAAATCGCAGTGCAGCTTTCATGTAACCTCGATAGTATAAGAAGTAGCAACCAATCACAGCACAGCTTACATGTTGCCTCAGCAGTATAATGTATAGCAACCAATCACAGCACAGCTTTCATTTTACCTGAGCATTCTCAATATCCATCAATTGTCAAGCGAAACGTTCGGCGGATGCATCATTTTGTAGTTGAACACACAACCCATTGCTTGTAATGCCTTTTGCTTTCGTGCTTGAGATGGAAATCAAACCATCTTTGCTTGGGGGGCATAACTGTCGTTGATGCTCGCACGTGCGCCACCTATCGTAGGATAGTACAACTGTACTATGCCAGTAATCTTCCCAGGAGTGTACTCAACAACTTCCTAAAGTTTCATGGCGATTGGATGAATGGTGTAGTAATGCATAAAGGACAGACAGACAGACATTCATTTTTATATATATAGATAACATCAGGAAGTGAGAGAATTAGATTCCGTATGTAAAATTTGGATGCTAATTCTTTGGCGCTTAGAATTGAATAATCGAGTTATGACCCATTAACTTTTCCTATTTATGGCATAATCAATGCTCGTGTCAAATTTCATGTTTCTATGACATCGGGAAGTGAGAAACTTGGATTCCGTACGTAAAATTTGGACACTAATTCTTTGGCGCTTAGAATTGAATAATCGAGTTGCGGCCCATTAACTTTTCCTATTTATGACATAATCAATGCTCGTGCCAAATTACATCGGGAAGTGAGAGAATTAGATTCCTTAGTACGTAAAATTTGGACGCTGATTCTTTAGCGCTTAGAATAAAATAATCGAGTTGGGACCCATTAACTTTTCCTATTTATGACATAATCAATGCTTATGCCAAATTTCATATTTCTATGACATCGCGAAGTGATGGAATTAGATTCCGTATGTAAAATTTGGACGCCAATTCTTTGGCGCTTAGAATTGAATAATCGAGTAGAGACCCATTAGCTTTTCCTATTTATGATATAGTCCATGCTCGTGCCAAATTTCAAGTTTCTATGACGTTGGGAAGTGAAGGAATTAGATTCCGTACGTAAAATTTGGACGCTAATTTTTTTGCGCTTAGAATTGAAAAATCGAGTTAGGACCTATTAATTTTTCCTATTTATGACATAATCCATGCTCGTGCCAAATTACATCGGGAAGTGAGAGAATTAGATTCCGTACGTAAAATTTGGACGCTAATTTTTTGGCACTTAGAATTGAATAATCGAGTTGGGACCCATTAACTTTTCCTATTCATGACATAATCAATGCTCATGCCAAATTACATCGGGAACCGAGAGAATTAGATTCTGTACGTAAAATTTGGACGCTAATTCTTTTGCGCTTAGAATTAAATAATCGAGTTGGGACCCATTACCTTTTCCTATTTATGACATAATCAATGCTCATGCCAAATTTCAAGTTTCTATGACATTGGGAAGTATGAGAATTATATTCCGTACGTAAAATTTGGACGCTAATTCTTTGGCGCTTAGAATTGAATAATCGGGTTGGGACTAATTAACTTTTCCTATTTATGATATTATCAATGCTCGTACCAAATTACATCGGGAAGTGAGAGAATTAGATTCCGTATGTAAAATTTGGACGCTAATTCTTTGGCGCATAGAATTGAATATTCGAGTTGGGACCCATTAGCTTTTCCTATTTTTGACATTATCAATGCTCGTGCCAAATTTCAAGTTTCTATGACATTGGGAAGTGAGAAAATTATATTCCGTGCGAAAAATTTGGACGCTAATTCTTTGGTGCTTAGAATTGAATAATTGCGTTGGAACCCATTAACTTTTCCTATTTATGACATAATCAATGCTCGTGCTAAATTTCAAATTTCTATGACATAGGGAAGTGAGAGAATTAGATTCCGTACGTAAAATTTAAATGCTAGTTCTTTTGCACTAGAATTAAATAATCGAGTTGGGACCCATTAGCTTTTCCTATTTATGACATAATCAATGCTCGTGCCAAATTTCCTGTTTCTACGACATCGGGAAGTGAGAGAATTAGTGGCAATGATGGAAATCGAACAATCTACGTGGGGGGGTGTAACTGTCGACGACGCTCGCACACGCGCCATTTATCATAGGATAGTTGTACTATGCCTATAATCTTCCCAGGAGTGTACTCAACAACTTCCCAAAGTTTCATGGCGATTGGATTTATGGTGTAGTAGCGCATAAAGGACAAACAGGCAGACAGACAGACACGCATACATTCAATTTTATATATATAGACTAGCTTACCCGTTGCGCGTTGCTGCGAAGACAGACATACATACATACATTCGTTTTTATATATCTAAATAACCAATCACAGCGCAGCTTTCAAGTTACCTCAGTGGTATAATATATAACAACCAATCACAGCGCAGCTTTCATGTTACCTCAGTGGTATAATATATAACAAAAAATCGCAGTGCAGCTTTCATGTAACCTCGATAGTATAAGAAGTAGCAACCAATCACAGCACAGCTTTCATGTTGCCTCAGCAGTATAATGTATAGCAACCAATCACAGCACAGCTTTCATTTTACCTGAGCATTCTCAATATCCATCAATTGTCAAGCGAAACGTTCGGCGGATGCATCATTTTGTAGTTGAACACACAACCCATTGCTTGTAATGCCTTTTGCTTTCGTGCTTGAGATGGAAATCAAACCATCTTTGCTTGGGGGGCATAACTGTCGTTGATGCTCGCACGTGCGCCACCTATCGTAGGATAGTACAACTGTACTATGCCAGTAATCTTCCCAGGAGTGTACTCAACAACTTCCTAAAGTTTCATGGCGATTGGATGAATGGTGTAGTAATGCATAAAGGACAGACAGACAGACATTCATTTTTATATATATAGATAACATCAGGAAGTGAGAGAATTAGATTCCGTATGTAAAATTTGGATGCTAATTCTTTGGCGCTTAGAATTGAATAATCGAGTTATGACCCATTAACTTTTCCTATTTATGGCATAATCAATGCTCGTGTCAAATTTCATGTTTCTATGACATCGGGAAGTGAGAAACTTGGATTCCGTACGTAAAATTTGGACACTAATTCTTTGGCGCTTAGAATTGAATAATCGAGTTGCGGCCCATTAACTTTTCCTATTTATGACATAATCAATGCTCGTGCCAAATTACATCGGGAAGTGAGAGAATTAGATTCCTTACTACGTAAAATTTGGACGCTGATTCTTTAGCGTTTAGAATAAAATAATCGAGTTGGGACCCATTAACTTTTCCTATTTATGACATAATCAATGCTTATGCCAAATTTCATATTTCTATGACATCGCGAAGTGATGGAATTAGATTCCGTATGTAAAATTTGGACGCCAATTCTTTGGCGCTTAGAATTGAATAATCGAGTTGGGACCCATTAGCTTTTCCTATTTATGATATAGTCCATGCTCGTGCCAAATTTCAAGTTTCTATGACGTTGGGAAGTGAGAGAATTAGATTCCGTACGTAAAATTTGGACGCTAATTTTTTGGCACTTAGAATTGAATAATCGAGTTGGGACCCATTAACTTTTCCTATTCATGACATAATCAATGCTCGTGCCAAATTACATCGGGAACCGAGAGAATTAGATTCTGTACGTAAAATTTGGACGCTAATTCTTTTGCGCTTAGAATTAAATAATCGAGTTGGGACCCATTACCTTTTCCTATTTATGACATAATCAATGCTCATGCCAAATTTCAAGTTTCTATGACATTGGGAAGTATGAGAATTATATTCCGTACGTAAAATTTGGACGCTAATTCTTTGGCGCTTAGAATTAAATAATCGGGTTGGGACTAATTAACTTTTCCTATTTATGATATTATCAATGCTCGTGCCAAATTACATCGGGAAGTGAGAGAATTAGATTCCGTATGTAAAATTTGGACGCTAATTCTTTGGCGCATAGAATTGAATATTCAAGTTGGGACCCATTAGCTTTTCCTATTTTTGACATTATCAATGCTCGTGCCAAATTTCAAGTTTCTATGACATTGGGAAGTGAGAAAATTATATTCTGTGCGAAAAATTTGGACGCTAATTCTTTGGTGCTTAGAATTGAATAATTGCGTTGGAACCCATTAACTTTTCCTATTTATGACATAATCAATGCTCGTGCTAAATTTCAAATTTCTATGACATAGAGAAGTGAGAGAATTAGATTCCGTACGTAAAATTTAATTGCTAGTTCTTTTGCACTAGAATTAAATAATCGAGTTGGGACCCATTAGCTTTTCCTATTTATGACATAATCAATACTCGTGCCAAATTTCCTGTTTCTACGACATCGGGAAGTGAGAGAATTAGTGGCAATGATGGAAATCGAACAATCTACGTGGGGGGGTGTAACTGTCGACGACGCTCGCACGCGCGCCATTTATTATAGGATAGTTGTACTATGCCTATAATCTTCCCAGGAGTGTACTCAACAACTTCCCAAAGTTTCATGGCGATTGGATTTATGGTGTAGTAGCGCATAAAGGACAAACAGGCAGACAGACAGACACGCATACATTCAATTTTATATATATAGACTAGCTTACCCGTTGCGCGTTGCTGCGAATACAGACATACATACATACATTCGTTTTTATATATCTAAATAACCAATCACAGCGCAGCTTTCAAGTTACCTCAGTGGTATAATATATAACAACCAATCACAGCGCAGCTTTCATGTTACCTCAGTGGTATAATATATAACAAAAAATCGCAGTGCAGCTTTCATGTAACCTCGGTAGTATAAGAAGTAGCAACCAATCACAGCACAGCTTTCATGTTGCCTCAGCAGTATAATGTATAGCAACCAATCACAGCACAGCTTTCATTTTACCTGAGCATTCTCAATATCCATCAATTGTCAAGCGAAACGTTCGGCGGATGCATCATTTTGTAGTTGAACACACAACCCATTGCTTGTAATGCCTTTTGCTTTCGTGCTTGAGATGGAAATCAAACCATCTTTGCTTGGGGGGCATAACTGTCGTTGATGCTCGCACGCGCGCCACCTATCGTAGGATAGTTGTACTATGCCAGTAATCTTCCCAGGAGTGTACTCAACAACTTCCTAAAGTTTCATGGCGATTGGATGAATGGTGTAGTAATGCATAAAGGACAGACAGACAGACATTCATTTTTATATATATAGATAACATCAGGAAGTGAGAGAATTAGATTCCGTATGTAAAATTTGGATGCTAATTCTTTGGCGCTTAGAATTGAATAATCGAGTTATGACCCATTAACTTTTCCTATTTATGGCATAATCAATGCTCGTGTCAAATTTCATGTTTCTATGACATCGGGAAGTGAGAAACTTGGATTCCGTACGTAAAATTTGGACACTAATTCTTTGGCGCTTAGAATTGAATAATCGAGTTGCGGCCCATTAACTTTTCCTATTTATGACATAATCAATGCTCGTGCCAAATTACATCGGGAAGTGAGAGAATTAGATTCCTTAGTTTGTAAAATTTGGACGCTGATTCTTTAGCGCTTAGAATAAAATAATCGAGTTGGGACCCATTAACTTTTCCTATTTATGACATAATCAATGCTTATGCCAAATTTCATATTTCTATGACATCGCGAAGTGATGGAATTAGATTCCGTATGTAAAATTTGGACGCCAATTCTTTGGCGCTTAGAATTGAATAATCGAGTAGAGACCCATTAGCTTTTCCTATTTATGATATAGTCCATGCTCGTGCCAAATTTCAAGTTTCTATGACGTTGGGAAGTGAAGGAATTAGATTCCGTACGTAAAATTTGGACGCTAATTTTTTTGCGCTTAGAATTGAAAAATCGAGTTAGGACCTATTAATTTTTCCTATTTATGACATAATCCATGCTCGTGCCAAATTACATCGGGAAGTGAGAGAATTAGATTCCGTACGTAAAATTTGGACGCTAATTTTTTGGCACTTAGAATTGAATAATCGAGTTGGGACCCATTAACTTTTCCTATTCATGACATAATCAATGCTCGTGCCAAATTACATCGGGAACCGAGAGAATTAGATTCTGTACGTAAAATTTGGACGCTAATTCTTTTGCGCTTAGAATTGAATAATCGAGTTGGGACCCATTACCTTTTCCTATTTATGACATAATCAATGCTCATGCCAAATTTCAAGTTTCTATGACATTGGGAAGTATGAGAATTATATTCCGTACGTAAAATTTGGACGCTAATTCTTTGGCGCATAGAATTGAATATTCGAGTTGGGACCCATTAGCTTTTCCTATTTTTGACATTATCAATGCTCGTGCCAAATTTCAAGTTTCTATGACATTGGGAAGTGAGAAAATTATATTCCGTGCGAAAAATTTGGACGCTAATTCTTTGGTGCTTAGAATTGAATAATTGCGTTGGAACCCATTAACTTTTCCTATTTATGACATAATCAATGCTCGTGCTAAATTTCAAATTTCTATGACATAGGGAAGTGAGAGAATTAGATTCCGTACGTAAAATTTAAATGCTAGTTCTTTTGCACTAGAATTAAATAATCGAGTTGGGACCCATTAGCTTTTCCTATTTATGACATAATCAATGCTCGTGCCAAATTTCCTGTTTCTACGACATCGGGAAGTGAGAGAATTAGTGGCAATGATGGAAATCGAACAATCTACGTGGGGGGGTGTAACTGTCGACGACGCTCGCACGCGTGCCATTTATCATAGGATAGTTGTACTATGCCTATAATCTTCCCAGGAGTGTACTCAACAACGTCCCAAAGTTTCATGGCGATTGGATTTATGGTGTAGTAGCGCATAAGGGACAAACAGGCAGACAGACAGACACGCATACATTCAATTTTATATATATAGACTAGCTTACCCGTTGCGCGTTGCTGCGAAGACAGACATACATACATACATTCGTTTTTATATATCTAAATAACCAATCACAGCGCAGCTTTCAAGTTACCTCAGTGGTATAATATATAACAACCAATCACAGCGCAGCTTTCATGTTACCTCAGTGGTATAATATATAACAAAAAATCGCAGTGCAGCTTTCATGTAACCTCGGTAGTATAAGAAGTAGCAACCAATCACAGCACAGCTTTCATGTTGCCTCAGCAGTATAATGTATAGCAACCAATCACAGCACAGCTTTCATTTTACCTGAGCATTCTCAATATCCATCAATTGTCAAGCGAAACGTTCGGCGGATGCATCATTTTGTAGTTGAACACACAACCCATTGCTTGTAATGCCTTTTGCTTTCGTGCTTGAGATGGAAATCAAACCATCTTTGCTTGGGGGGCATAACTGTCGTTGATGCTCGCACGCGCGCCACCTATCGTAGGATAGTTGTACTATGCCAGGAATCTTCCCAGGAGTGTACTCAACAACTTCCTAAAGTTTCATGGCGATTGGATGAATGGTGTAGTAATGCATAAAGGACAGACAGACAGACATTCATTTTTATATATATAGATAACATCAGGAAGTGAGAGAATTAGATTCCATATGTAAAATTTGGATGCTAATTCTTTGGCGCTTAGAATTGAATAATCGAGTTATGACCCATTAACTTTTCCTATTCATGGCATAATCAATGCTCGTGTCAAATTTCATGTTTCTATGACATCGGGAAGTGAGAAACTTGGATTCCGTACGTAAAATTTGGACACTAATTCTTTGGCGCTTAGAATTGAATAATCGAGTTGCGGCCCATTAACTTTTCCTATTTATGACATAATCAATGCTCGTGCCAAATTACATCGGGAAGTGAGAGAATTAGATTCCTTAGTACGTAAAATTTGGATGCTGATTCTTTAGCGCTTAGAATAAAATAATCGAGTTGGGACCCATTAACTTTTCCTATTTATGACATAATCAATGCTTATGCCAAATTTCATATTTCTATGACATCGCGAAGTGATGGAATTAGATTCCGTATGTAAAATTTGGACGCCAATTCTTTGGCGCTTAGAATTGAATAATCGAGTAGAGACCCATTAGCTTTTCCTATTTATGATATAGTCCATGCTCGTGCCAAATTTCAAGTTTCTATGACGTTGGGAAGTGAAGGAATTAGATTCCGTACGTAAAATTTGGACGCTAATTTTTTTGCGCTTAGAATTGAAAAATCGAGTTAGGACCTATTAATTTTTCCTATTTATGACATAATCCATGCTCGTGCCAAATTACATCGGGAAGTGAGAGAATTAGATTCCGTACGTAAAATTTGGACGCTAATTTTTTGGCACTTAGAATTGAATAATCGAGTTGGGACCCATTAACTTTTCCTATTCATGACATAATCAATGCTCGTGCCAAATTACATCGGGAACCGAGAGAATTAGATTCTGTACGTAAAATTTGGACGCTAATTCTTTTGCGCTTAGAATTGAATAATCGAGTTGGGACCCATTACCTTTTCCTATTTATGACATAATCAATGCTCATGCCAAATTTCAAGTTTCTATGACATTGGGAAGTATGAGAATTATATTCCGTACGTAAAATTTGGACGCTAATTCTTTGGCGCATAGAATTGAATATTCGAGTTGGGACCCATTAGCTTTTCCTATTTTTGACATTATCAATGCTCGTGCCAAATTTCAAGTTTCTATGACATTGGGAAGTGAGAAAATTATATTCCGTGCGAAAAATTTGGACGCTAATTCTTTGGTGCTTAGAATTGAATAATTGCGTTGGAACCCATTAACTTTTCCTATTTATGACATAATCAATGCTCGTGCTAAATTTCAAATTTCTATGACATAGGGAAGTGAGAGAATTAGATTCCGTACGTAAAATTTAAATGCTAGTTCTTTTGCACTAGAATTAAATAATCGAGTTGGGACCCATTAGCTTTTCCTATTTATGACATAATCAATGCTCGTGCCAAATTTCCTGTTTCTACGACATCGGGAAGTGAGAGAATTAGTGGCAATGATGGAAATCGAACAATCTACGTGGGGGGGTGTAACTGTCGACGACGCTCGCACGCGTGCCATTTATCATAGGATAGTTGTACTATGCCTATAATCTTCCCAGGAGTGTACTCAACAACGTCCCAAAGTTTCATGGCGATTGGATTTATGGTGTAGTAGCGCATAAGGGACAAACAGGCAGACAGACAGACACGCATACATTCAATTTTATATATATAGACTAGCTTACCCGTTGCGCGTTGCTGCGAAGACAGACATACATACATACATTCGTTTTTATATATCTAAATAACCAATCACAGCGCAGCTTTCAAGTTACCTCAGTGGTATAATATATAACAACCAATCACAGCGCAGCTTTCATGTTACCTCAGTGGTATAATATATAACAAAAAATCGCAGTGCAGCTTTCATGTAACCTCGGTAGTATAAGAAGTAGCAACCAATCACAGCACAGCTTTCATGTTGCCTCAGCAGTATAATGTATAGCAACCAATCACAGCACAGCTTTCATTTTACCTGAGCATTCTCAATATCCATCAATTGTCAAGCGAAACGTTCGGCGGATGCATCATTTTGTAGTTGAACACACAACCCATTGCTTGTAATGCCTTTTGCTTTCGTGCTTGAGATGGAAATCAAACCATCTTTGCTTGGGGGGCATAACTGTCGTTGATGCTCGCACGCGCGCCACCTATCGTAGGATAGTTGTACTATGCCAGTAATCTTCCCAGGAGTGTACTCAACAACTTCCTAAAGTTTCATGGCGATTGGATGAATGGTGTAGTAATGCATAAAGGACAGACAGACAGACATTCATTTTTATATATATAGATAACATCAGGAAGTGAGAGAATTAGATTCCATATGTAAAATTTGGATGCTAATTCTTTGGCGCTTAGAATTGAATAATCGAGTTATGACCCATTAACTTTTCCTATTCATGGCATAATCAATGCTCGTGTCAAATTTCATGTTTCTATGACATCGGGAAGTGAGAAACTTGGATTCCGTACGTAAAATTTGGACACTAATTCTTTGGCGCTTAGAATTGAATAATCGAGTTGCGGCCCATTAACTTTTCCTATTTATGACATAATCAATGCTCGTGCCAAATTACATCGGGAAGTGAGAGAATTAGATTCCTTAGTACGTAAAATTTGGACGCTGATTCTTTAGCGCTTAGAATAAAATAATCGAGTTGGGACCCATTAACTTTTCCTATTTATGACATAATCAATGCTTATGCCAAATTTCATATTTCTATGACATCGCGAAGTGATGGAATTAGATTCCGTATGTAAAATTTGGACGCCAATTCTTTGGCGCTTAGAATTGAATAATCGAGTAGAGACCCATTAGCTTTTCCTATTTATGATATAGTCCATGCTCGTGCCAAATTTCAAGTTTCTATGACGTTGGGAAGTGAAGGAATTAGATTCCGTACGTAAAATTTGGACGCTAATTTTTTTGCGCTTAGAATTGAAAAATCGAGTTAGGACCTATTAATTTTTCCTATTTATGACATAATCCATGCTCGTGCCAAATTACATCGGGAAGTGAGAGAATTAGATTCCGTACGTAAAATTTGGACGCTAATTTTTTGGCACTTAGAATTGAATAATCGAGTTGGGACCCATTAACTTTTCCTATTCATGACATAATCAATGCTCATGCCAAATTACATCGGGAACCGAGAGAATTAGATTCCGTACGTAAAATTTGGACACTAATTCTTTGGCGCTTAGAATTGAATAATCGAGTTGCGGCCCATTAACTTTTCCTATTTATGACATAATCAATGCTCGTGCCAAATTACATCGGGAAGTGAGAGAATTAGATTCCTTAGTACGTAAAATTTGGACGCTGATTCTTTAGCGCTTAGAATAAAATAATCGAGTTGGGACCCATTAACTTTTCCTATTTATGACATAATCAATGCTTATGCCAAATTTCATATTTCTATGACATCGCGAAGTGATGGAATTAGATTCCGTATGTAAAATTTGGACGCCAATTCTTTGGCGCTTAGAATTGAATAATCGAGTAGAGACCCATTAGCTTTTCCTATTTATGATATAGTCCATGCTCGTGCCAAATTTCAAGTTTCTATGACGTTGGGAAGTGAAGGAATTAGATTCCGTACGTAAAATTTGGACGCTAATTTTTTTGCGCTTAGAATTGAAAAATCGAGTTAGGACCTATTAATTTTTCCTATTTATGACATAATCCATGCTCGTGCCAAATTACATCGGGAAGTGAGAGAATTAGATTCCGTACGTAAAATTTGGACGCTAATTTTTTGGCACTTAGAATTGAATAATCGAGTTGGGACCCATTAACTTTTCCTATTCATGACATAATCAATGCTCATGCCAAATTACATCGGGAACCGAGAGAATTAGATTCTGTACGTAAAATTTGGATGCTAATTCTTTTGCGCTTAGAATTAAATAATCGAGTTGGGACCCATTACCTTTTCCTATTTATGACATAATCAATGCTCATGCCAAATTTCAAGTTTCTATGACATTGGGAAGTATGAGAATTATATTCCGTACGTAAAATTTGGACGCTAATTCTTTGGTTCTTAGAATTGAATAATTGCGTTGGAACCCATTAACTTTTCCTATTTATGACATAATCAATGCTCGTGCTAAATTTCAAATTTCTATGACATAGGGAAGTGAGAGAATTAGATTCCGTACGTAAAATTTAAATGCTAGTTCTTTTGCACTAGAATTAAATAATCGAGTTGGGACCCATTAGCTTTTCCTATTTATGACATAATCAATGCTCGTGCCAAATTTCCTGTTTCTACGACATCGGGAAGTGAGAGAATTAGTGGCAATGATGGAAATCGAACAATCTACGTGGGGGGGTGTAACTGTCGACGACGCTCGCACACGCGCCATTTATCATAGGATAGTTGTACTATGCCTATAATCTTCCCAGGAGTGTACTCAACAACTTCCCAAAGTTTCATGGCGATTGGATTTATGGTGTAGTAGCGCATAAAGGACAAACAGGCAGACAGACAGACACGCATACATTCAATTTTATATATATAGACTAGCTTACCCGTTGCGCGTTGCTGCGAAGACAGACATACATACATACATTCGTTTTTATATATCTAAATAACCAATCACAGCGCAGCTTTCAAGTTACCTCAGTGGTATAATATATAACAACCAATCACAGCGCAGCTTTCATGTTACCTCAGTGGTATAATATATAACAAAAAATCGCAGTGCAGCTTTCATGTAACCTCGATAGTATAAGAAGTAGCAACCAATCACAGCACAGCTTACATGTTGCCTCAGCAGTATAATGTATAGCAACCAATCACAGCACAGCTTTCATTTTACCTGAGCATTCTCAATATCCATCAATTGTCAAGCGAAACGTTCGGCGGATGCATCATTTTGTAGTTGAACACACAACCCATTGCTTGTAATGCCTTTTGCTTTCGTGCTTGAGATGGAAATCAAACCATCTTTGCTTGGGGGGCATAACTGTCGTTGATGCTCGCACGTGCGCCACCTATCGTAGGATAGTACAACTGTACTATGCCAGTAATCTTCCCAGGAGTGTACTCAACAACTTCCTAAAGTTTCATGGCGATTGGATGAATGGTGTAGTAATGCATAAAGGACAGACAGACAGACATTCATTTTTATATATATAGATAACATCAGGAAGTGAGAGAATTAGATTCCGTATGTAAAATTTGGATGCTAATTCTTTGGCGCTTAGAATTGAATAATCGAGTTATGACCCATTAACTTTTCCTATTTATGGCATAATCAATGCTCGTGTCAAATTTCATGTTTCTATGACATCGGGAAGTGAGAAACTTGGATTCCGTACGTAAAATTTGGACACTAATTCTTTGGCGCTTAGAATTGAATAATCGAGTTGCGGCCCATTAACTTTTCCTATTTATGACATAATCAATGCTCGTGCCAAATTACATCGGGAAGTGAGAGAATTAGATTCCTTAGTTTGTAAAATTTGGACGCTGATTCTTTAGCGCTTAGAATAAAATAATCGAGTTGGGACCCATTAACTTTTCCTATTTATGACATAATCAATGCTTATGCCAAATTTCATATTTCTATGACATCGCGAAGTGATGGAATTAGATTCCGTATGTAAAATTTGGACGCCAATTCTTTGGCGCTTAGAATTGAATAATCGAGTAGAGACCCATTAGCTTTTCCTATTTATGATATAGTCCATGCTCGTGCCAAATTTCAAGTTTCTATGACGTTGGGAAGTGAAGGAATTAGATTCCGTACGTAAAATTTGGACGCTAATTTTTTTGCGCTTAGAATTGAAAAATCGAGTTAGGACCTATTAATTTTTCCTATTTATGACATAATCCATGCTCGTGCCAAATTACATCGGGAAGTGAGAGAATTAGATTCCGTACGTAAAATTTGGACGCTAATTTTTTGGCACTTAGAATTGAATAATCGAGTTGGGACCCATTAACTTTTCCTATTCATGACATAATCAATGCTCGTGCCAAATTACATCGGGAACCGAGAGAATTAGATTCTGTACGTAAAATTTGGACGCTAATTCTTTTGCGCTTAGAATTAAATAATCGAGTTGGGACCCATTACCTTTTCCTATTTATGACATAATCAATGCTCATGCCAAATTTCAAGTTTCTATGACATTGGGAAGTATGAGAATTATATTCCGTACGTAAAATTTGGACGCTAATTCTTTGGCGCTTAGAATTGAATAATCGGGTTGGGACTAATTAACTTTTCCTATTTATGATATTATCAATGCTCGTGCCAAATTACATCGGGAAGTGAGAGAATTAGATTCCGTATGTAAAATTTGGACGCTAATTCTTTGGCGCATAGAATTGAATATTCAAGTTGGGACCCATTAGCTTTTCCTATTTTTGACATTATCAATGCTCGTGCCAAATTTCAAGTTTCTATGACATTGGGAAGTGAGAAAATTATATTCCGTGCGAAAAATTTGGACGCTAATTCTTTGGTGCTTAGAATTGAATAATTGCGTTGGAACCCATTAACTTTTCCTATTTATGACATAATCAATGCTCGTGCTAAATTTCAAATTTCTATGACATAGGGAAGTGAGAGAATTAGATTCCGTACGTAAAATTTAATTGCTAGTTCTTTTGCACTAGAATTAAATAATCGAGTTGGGACCCATTAGCTTTTCCTATTTATGACATAATCAATGCTCGTGCCAAATTTCCTGTTTCTACGACATCGGGAAGTGAGAGAATTAGTGGCAATGATGGAAATCGAACAATCTACGTGGGGGGGTGTAACTGTCGACGACGCTCGCACGCGCGCCATTTATTATAGGATAGTTGTACTATGCCTATAATCTTCCCAGGAGTGTACTCAACAACTTCCCAAAGTTTCATGGCGATTGGATTTATGGTGTAGTAGCGCATAAAGGACAAACAGGCAGACAGACAGACACGCATACATTCAATTTTATATATATAGACTAGCTTACCCGTTGCGCGTTGCTGCAAAGACAGACATACATACATACATTCGTTTTTATATATCTAAATAACCAATCACAGCGCAGCTTTCAAGTTACCTCAGTGGTATAATATATAACAACCAATCACAGCGCAGCTTTCATGTTACCTCAGTGGTATAATATATAACAAAAAATCGCAGTGCAGCTTTCATGTAACCTCGGTAGTATAAGAAGTAGCAACCAATCACAGCACAGCTTTCATGTTGCCTCAGCAGTATAATGTATAGCAACCAATCACAGCACAGCTTTCATTTTACCTGAGCATTCTCAATATCCATCAATTGTCAAGCGAAACGTTCGGCGGATGCATCATTTTGTAGTTGAACACACAACCCATTGCTTGTAATGCCTTTTGCTTTCGTGCTTGAGATGGAAATCAAACCATCTTTGCTTGGGGGGCATAACTGTCGTTGATGCTCGCACGCGCGCCACCTATCGTAGGATAGTTGTACTATGCCAGTAATCTTCCCAGGAGTGTACTCAACAACTTCCTAAAGTTTCATGGCGATTGGATGAATGGTGTAGTAATGCATAAAGGACAGACAGACAGACATTCATTTTTATATATATAGATAACATCAGGAAGTGAGAGAATTAGATTCCGTATGTAAAATTTGGATGCTAATTCTTTGGCGCTTAGAATTGAATAATCGAGTTATGACCCATTAACTTTTCCTATTTATGGCATAATCAATGCTCGTGTCAAATTTCATGTTTCTATGACATCGGGAAGTGAGAAACTTGGATTCCGTACGTAAAATTTGGACACTAATTCTTTGGCGCTTAGAATTGAATAATCGAGTTGCGGCCCATTAACTTTTCCTATTTATGACATAATCAATGCTCGTGCCAAATTACATCGGGAAGTGAGAGAATTAGATTCCTTAGTTTGTAAAATTTGGACGCTGATTCTTTAGCGCTTAGAATAAAATAATCGAGTTGGGACCCATTAACTTTTCCTATTTATGACATAATCAATGCTTATGCCAAATTTCATATTTCTATGACATCGCGAAGTGATGGAATTAGATTCCGTATGTAAAATTTGGACGCCAATTCTTTGGCGCTTAGAATTGAATAATCGAGTAGAGACCCATTAGCTTTTCCTATTTATGATATAGTCCATGCTCGTGCCAAATTTCAAGTTTCTATGACGTTGGGAAGTGAAGGAATTAGATTCCGTACGTAAAATTTGGACGCTAATTTTTTTGCGCTTAGAATTGAAAAATCGAGTTAGGACCTATTAATTTTTCCTATTTATGACATAATCCATGCTCGTGCCAAATTACATCGGGAACCGAGAGAATTAGATTCTGTACGTAAAATTTGGACGCTAATTCTTTTGCGCTTAGAATTGAATAATCGAGTTGGGACCCATTACCTTTTCCTATTTATGACATAATCAATGCTCATGCCAAATTTCAAGTTTCTATGACATTGGGAAGTATGAGAATTATATTCCGTACGTAAAATTTGGACGCTAATTCTTTGACGCATAGAATTGAATATTCGAGTTGGGACCCATTAGCTTTTCCTATTTTTGACATTATCAATGCTCGTGCCAAATTTCAAGTTTCTATGACATTGGGAAGTGAGAAAATTATATTCCGTGCGAAAAATTTGGACGCTAATTCTTTGGTGCTTAGAATTGAATAATTGCGTTGGAACCCATTAACTTTTCCTATTTATGACATAATCAATGCTCGTGCTAAATTTCAAATTTCTATGACATAGGGAAGTGAGAGAATTTGATTCCGTACGTAAAATTTAAATGCTAGTTCTTTTGCACTAGAATTAAATAATCGAGTTGGGACCCATTAGCTTTTCCTATTTATGACATAATCAATGCTCGTGCCAAATTTCCTGTTTCTACGACATCGGGAAGTGAGAGAATTAGTGGCAATGATGGAAATCGAACAATCTACGTGGGGGGGTGTAACTGTCGACGACGCTCGCACGCGCGCCATTTATCATAGGATAGTTGTACTATGCCTATAATCTTCCCAGGAGTGTACTCAACAACTTCCCAAAGTTTCATGGCGATTGGATTTATGGTGTAGTAGCGCATAAAGGACAAACAGGCAGACAGACAGACACGCATACATTCAATTTTATATATATAGACTAGCTTACCCGTTGCGCGTTGCTGCGAAGACAGACATACATACATACATTCGTTTTTATATATCTAAATAACCAATCACAGCGCAGCTTTCAAGTTACCTCAGTGGTATAATATATAACAACCAATCACAGCGCAGCTTTCATGTTACCTCAGTGGTATAATATATAACAAAAAATCGCAGTGCAGCTTTCATGTAACCTCGATAGTATAAGAAGTAGCAACCAATCACAGCACAGCTTACATGTTGCCTCAGCAGTATAATGTATAGCAACCAATCACAGCACAGCTTTCATTTTACCTGAGCATTCTCAATATCCATCAATTGTCAAGCGAAACGTTCGGCGGATGCATCATTTTGTAGTTGAACACACAACCCATTGCTTGTAATGCCTTTTGCTTTCGTGCTTGAGATGGAAATCAAACCATCTTTGCTTGGGGGGCATAACTGTCGTTGATGCTCGCACGTGCGCCACCTATCGTAGGATAGTACAACTGTACTATGCCAGTAATCTTCCCAGGAGTGTACTCAACAACTTCCTAAAGTTTCATGGCGATTGGATGAATGGTGTAGTAATGCATAAAGGACAGACAGACAGACATTCATTTTTATATATATAGATAACATCAGGAAGTGAGAGAATTAGATTCCGTATGTAAAATTTGGATGCTAATTCTTTGGCGCTTAATAATAATAATAATAATAATAATCTTTATTTGTATAGCGCCAACTTATTCCGCAGCGCTTTAGAATTGAATAATCGAGTTATGACCCATTAACTTTTCCTATTTATGGCATAATCAATGCTCGTGTCAAATTTCATGTTTCTATGACATCGGGAAGTGAGAAACTTGGATTCCGTACGTAAAATTTGGACACTAATTCTTTGGCGCTTAGAATTGAATAATCGAGTTGCGGCCCATTAACTTTTCCTATTTATGACATAATCAATGCTCGTGCCAAATTACATCGGGAAGTGAGA
The DNA here is from genome assembly GCF_035609145.1 of Eleutherodactylus coqui. Classification (NCBI taxonomy): domain Eukaryota; kingdom Metazoa; phylum Chordata; class Amphibia; order Anura; family Eleutherodactylidae; genus Eleutherodactylus; species Eleutherodactylus coqui. The sequence continues at coordinate 304,013,191 of NC_089840.1, forward strand.
GAATTAGATTCCTTACTACGTAAAATTTGGACGCTGATTCTTTAGCGCTTAGAATAAAATAATCGAGTTGGGACCCATTAACATTTCCTATTTATGACATAATCAATGCTTATCCCAAATTTCATATTTCTATGACATCGCGAAGTGATGGAATTAGATTCCGTATGTAAAATTTGGACGCCAATTCTTTGGCGCTTAGAATTGAATAATCGAGTAGAGACCCATTAGCTTTTCCTATTTATGATATAGTCCATGCTCGTGCCAAATTTCAAGTTTCTATGACGTTGGGAAGTGAAGGAATTAGATTCCGTACGTAAAATTTGGACGCTAATTTTTTTGCGCTTAGAATTGAAAAATCGAGTTAGGACCTATTAATTTTTCCTATTTATGACATAATCCATGCTCGTGCCAAATTACATCGGGAAGTGAGAGAATTAGATTCCGTACGTAAAATTTGGACGCTAATTTTTTGGCACTTAGAATTGAATAATCGAGTTGGGACCCATTAACTTTTCCTATTCATGACATAATCAATGCTCGTGCCAAATTACATCGGGAACCGAGAGAATTAGATTCTGTACGTAAAATTTGGACGCTAATTCTTTTGCGCTTAGAATTAAATAATCGAGTTGGGACCCATTACCTTTTCCTATTTATGACATAATCAATGCTCATGCCAAATTTCAAGTTTCTATGACATTGGGAAGTATGAGAATTATATTCCGTACGTAAAATTTGGACGCTAATTCTTTGGCGCTTAGAATTGAATAATCGGGTTGGGACTAATTAACTTTTCCTATTTATGATATTATCAATGCTCGTGCCAAATTACATCGGGAAGTGAGAGAATTAGATTCCGTATGTAAAATTTGGACGCTAATTCTTTGGCGCATAGAATTGAATATTCGAGTTGGGACCCATTAGCTTTTCCTATTTTTGACATTATCAATGCTCGTGCCAAATTTCAAGTTTCTATGACATTGGGAAGTGAGAAAATTATATTCTGTGCGAAAAATTTGGACGCTAATTCTTTGGTGCTTAGAATTGAATAATTGCGTTGGAACCCATTAACTTTTCCTATTTATGACATAATCAATGCTCGTGCTAAATTTCAAATTTCTATGACATAGGGAAGTGAGAGAATTAGATTCCGTACGTAAAATTTAAATGCTAGTTCTTTTGCACTAGAATTAAATAATCGAGTTGGGACCCATTAGCTTTTCCTATTTATGACATAATCAATGCTCGTGCCAAATTTCCTGTTTCTACGACATCGGGAAGTGAGAGAATTAGTGGCAATGATGGAAATCGAACAATCTACGTGGGGGGGTGTAACTGTCGACGACGCTCGCACGCGCGCCATTTATCATAGGATAGTTGTACTATGCCTATAATCTTCCCAGGAGTGTACTCAACAACGTCCCAAAGTTTCATGGCGATTGGATTTATGGTGTAGTAGCGCATAAGGGACAAACAGGCAGACAGACAGACACGCATACATTCAATTTTATATATATAGACTAGCTTACCCGTTGCGCGTTGCTGCGAAGACAGACATACATACATACATTCGTTTTTATATATCTAAATAACCAATCACAGCGCAGCTTTCAAGTTACCTCAGTGGTATAATATATAACAACCAATCACAGCGCAGCTTTCATGTTACCTCAGTGGTATAATATATAACAAAAAATCGCAGTGCAGCTTTCATGTAACCTCGATAGTATAAGAAGTAGCAACCAATCACAGCACAGCTTACATGTTGCCTCAGCAGTATAATGTATAGCAACCAATCACAGCACAGCTTTCATTTTACCTGAGCATTCTCAATATCCATCAATTGTCAAGCGAAACGTTCGGCGGATGCATCATTTTGTAGTTGAACACACAACCCATTGCTTGTAATGCCTTTTGCTTTCGTGCTTGAGATGGAAATCAAACCATCTTTGCTTGGGGGGCATAACTGTCGTTGATGCTCGCACGTGCGCCACCTATCGTAGGATAGTACAACTGTACTATGCCAGTAATCTTCCCAGGAGTGTACTCAACAACTTCCTAAAGTTTCATGGCGATTGGATGAATGGTGTAGTAATGCATAAAGGACAGACAGACAGACATTCATTTTTATATATATAGATAACATCAGGAAGTGAGAGAATTAGATTCCGTATGTAAAATTTGGATGCTAATTCTTTGGCGCTTAGAATTGAATAATCGAGTTATGACCCATTAACTTTTCCTATTTATGGCATAATCAATGCTCGTGTCAAATTTCATGTTTCTATGACATCGGGAAGTGAGAAACTTGGATTCCGTACGTAAAATTTGGACACTAATTCTTTGGCGCTTAGAATTGAATAATCGAGTTGCGGCCCATTAACTTTTCCTATTTATGACATAATCAATGCTCGTGCCAAATTACATCGGGAAGTGAGAGAATTAGATTCCTTACTACGTAAAATTTGGACGCTGATTCTTTAGCGCTTAGAATAAAATAATCGAGTTGGGACCCATTAACTTTTCCTATTTATGACATAATCAATGCTTATGCCAAATTTCATATTTCTATGACATCGCGAAGTGATGGAATTAGATTCCGTATGTAAAATTTGGACGCCAATTCTTTGGCGCTTAGAATTGAATAATCGAGTAGAGACCCATTAGCTTTTCCTATTTATGATATAGTCCATGCTCGTGCCAAATTTCAAGTTTCTATGACGTTGGGAAGTGAAGGAATTAGATTCCGTACGTAAAATTTGGACGCTAATTTTTTTGCGCTTAGAATTGAAAAATCGAGTTAGGACCTATTAATTTTTCCTATTTATGACATAATCCATGCTCGTGCCAAATTACATCGGGAAGTGAGAGAATTAGATTCCGTACGTAAAATTTGGACGCTAATTTTTTGGCACTTAGAATTGAATAATCGAGTTGGGACCCATTAACTTTTCCTATTCATGACATAATCAATGCTCGTGCCAAATTACATCGGGAACCGAGAGAATTAGATTCTGTACGTAAAATTTGGACGCTAATTCTTTTGCGCTTCGAATTAAATAATCGAGTTGGGACCCATTACCTTTTCCTATTTATGACATAATCAATGCTCATGCCAAATTTCAAGTTTCTATGACATTGGGAAGTATGAGAATTATATTCCGTACGTAAAATTTGGACGCTAATTCTTTGGCGCTTAGAATTGAATAATCGGGTTGGGACTAATTAACTTTTCCTATTTATGATATTATCAATGCTCGTGCCAAATTACATCGGGAAGTGAGAGAATTAGATTCCGTATGTAAAATTTGGACGCTAATTCTTTGGCGCATAGAATTGAATATTCAAGTTGGGACCCATTAGCTTTTCCTATTTTTGACATTATCAATGCTCGTGCCAAATTTCAAGTTTCTATGACATTGGGAAGTGAGAAAATTATATTCCGTGCGAAAAATTTGGACGCTAATTCTTTGGTGCTTAGAATTGAATAATTGCGTTGGAACCCATTAACTTTTCCTATTTATGACATAATCAATGCTCGTGCTAAATTTCAAATTTCTATGACATAGGGAAGTGAGAGAATTAGATTCCGTACGTAAAATTTAATTGCTAGTTCTTTTGCACTAGAATTAAATAATCGAGTTGGGACCCATTAGCTTTTCCTATTTATGACATAATCAATGCTCGTGCCAAATTTCCTGTTTCTACGACATCGGGAAGTGAGAGAATTAGTGGCAATGATGGAAATCGAACAATCTACGTGGGGGGGTGTAACTGTCGACGACGCTCGCACGCGCGCCATTTATTATAGGATAGTTGTACTATGCCTATAATCTTCCCAGGAGTGTACTCAACAACTTCCCAAAGTTTCATGGCGATTGGATTTATGGTGTAGTAGCGCATAAAGGACAAACAGGCAGACAGACAGACACGCATACATTCAATTTTATATATATAGACTAGCTTACCCGTTGCGCGTTGCTGCGAAGACAGACATACATACATACATTCGTTTTTATATATCTAAATAACCAATCACAGCGCAGCTTTCAAGTTACCTCAGTGGTATAATATATAACAACCAATCACAGCGCAGCTTTCATGTTACCTCAGTGGTATAATATATAACAAAAAATCGCAGTGCAGCTTTCATGTAACCTCGGTAGTATAAGAAGTAGCAACCAATCACAGCACAGCTTTCATGTTGCCTCAGCAGTATAATGTATAGCAACCAATCACAGCACAGCTTTCATTTTACCTGAGCATTCTCAATATCCATCAATTGTCAAGCGAAACGTTCGGCGGATGCATCATTTTGTAGTTGAACACACAACCCATTGCTTGTAATGCCTTTTGCTTTCGTGCTTGAGATGGAAATCAAACCATCTTTGCTTGGGGGGCATAACTGTCGTTGATGCTCGCACGCGCGCCACCTATCGTAGGATAGTTGTACTATGCCAGTAATCTTCCCAGGAGTGTACTCAACAACTTCCTAAAGTTTCATGGCGATTGGATGAATGGTGTAGTAATGCATAAAGGACAGACAGACAGACATTCATTTTTATATATATAGATAACATCAGGAAGTGAGAGAATTAGATTCCGTATGTAAAATTTGGATGCTAATTCTTTGGCGCTTAGAATTGAATAATCGAGTTATGACCCATTAACTTTTCCTATTTATGGCATAATCAATGCTCGTGTCAAATTTCATGTTTCTATGACATCGGGAAGTGAGAAACTTGGATTCCGTACGTAAAATTTGGACACTAATTCTTTGGCGCTTAGAATTGAATAATCGAGTTGCGGCCCATTAACTTTTCCTATTTATGACATAATCAATGCTCGTGCCAAATTACATCGGGAAGTGAGAGAATTAGATTCCTTAGTTTGTAAAATTTGGACGCTGATTCTTTAGCGCTTAGAATAAAATAATCGAGTTGGGACCCATTAACTTTTCCTATTTATGACATAATCAATGCTTATGCCAAATTTCATATTTCTATGACATCGCGAAGTGATGGAATTAGATTCCGTATGTAAAATTTGGACGCCAATTCTTTGGCGCTTAGAATTGAATAATCGAGTAGAGACCCATTAGCTTTTCCTATTTATGATATAGTCCATGCTCGTGCCAAATTTCAAGTTTCTATGACGTTGGGAAGTGAAGGAATTAGATTCCGTACGTAAAATTTGGACGCTAATTTTTTTGCGCTTAGAATTGAAAAATCGAGTTAGGACCTATTAATTTTTCCTATTTATGACATAATCCATGCTCGTGCCAAATTACATCGGGAAGTGAGAGAATTAGATTCCGTACGTAAAATTTGGACGCTAATTTTTTGGCACTTAGAATTGAATAATCGAGTTGGGACCCATTAACTTTTCCTATTCATGACATAATCAATGCTCGTGCCAAATTACATCGGGAACCGAGAGAATTAGATTCTGTACGTAAAATTTGGACGCTAATTCTTTTGCGCTTAGAATTGAATAATCGAGTTGGGACCCATTACCTTTTCCTATTTATGACATAATCAATGCTCATGCCAAATTTCAAGTTTCTATGACATTGGGAAGTATGAGAATTATATTCCGTACGTAAAATTTGGACGCTAATTCTTTGACGCATAGAATTGAATATTCGAGTTGGGACCCATTAGCTTTTCCTATTTTTGACATTATCAATGCTCGTGCCAAATTTCAAGTTTCTATGACATTGGGAAGTGAGAAAATTATATTCCGTGCGAAAAATTTGGACGCTAATTCTTTGGTGCTTAGAATTGAATAATTGCGTTGGAACCCATTAACTTTTCCTATTTATGACATAATCAATGCTCGTGCTAAATTTCAAATTTCTATGACATAGGGAAGTGAGAGAATTAGATTCCGTACGTAAAATTTAAATGCTAGTTCTTTTGCACTAGAATTAAATAATCGAGTTGGGACCCATTAGCTTTTCCTATTTATGACATAATCAATGCTCGTGCCAAATTTCCTGTTTCTACGACATCGGGAAGTGAGAGAATTAGTGGCAATGATGGAAATCGAACAATCTACGTGGGGGGGTGTAACTGTCGACGACGCTCGCACGCGCGCCATTTATCATAGGATAGTTGTAATATGCCTATAATCTTCCCAGGAGTGTACTCAACAACTTCCCAAAGTTTCATGGCGATTGGATTTATGGTGTAGTAGCGCATAAAGGACAAACAGGCAGACAGACAGACACGCATACATTCAATTTTATATATATAGACTAGCTTACCCGTTGCGCGTTGCTGCGAAGACAGACATACATACATACATTCGTTTTTATATATCTAAATAACCAATCACAGCGCAGCTTTCAAGTTACCTCAGTGGTATAATATATAACAACCAATCACAGCGCAGCTTTCATGTTACCTCAGTGGTATAATATATAACAAAAAATCGCAGTGCAGCTTTCATGTAACCTCGATAGTATAAGAAGTAGCAACCAATCACAGCACAGCTTACATGTTGCCTCAGCAGTATAATGTATAGCAACCAATCACAGCACAGCTTTCATTTTACCTGAGCATTCTCAATATCCATCAATTGTCAAGCGAAACGTTCGGCGGATGCATCATTTTGTAGTTGAACACACAACCCATTGCTTGTAATGCCTTTTGCTTTCGTGCTTGAGATGGAAATCAAACCATCTTTGCTTGGGGGGCATAACTGTCGTTGATGCTCGCACGTGCGCCACCTATCGTAGGATAGTACAACTGTACTATGCCAGTAATCTTCCCAGGAGTGTACTCAACAACTTCCTAAAGTTTCATGGCGATTGGATGAATGGTGTAGTAATGCATAAAGGACAGACAGACAGACATTCATTTTTATATACATAGATAACATCAGGAAGTGAGAGAATTAGATTCCGTATGTAAAATTTGGATGCTAATTCTTTGGCGCTTAATAATAATAATAATAATAATAATCTTTATTTGTATAGAGCCAACTTATTCCGCAGCGCTTTAGAATTGAATAATCGAGTTATGACCCATTAACTTTTCCTATTTATGGCATAATCAATGCTCGTGTCAAATTTCATGTTTCTATGACATCGGGAAGTGAGAAACTTGGATTCCGTACGTAAAATTTGGACACTAATTCTTTGGCGCTTAGAATTGAATAATCGAGTTGCGGCCCATTAACTTTTCCTATTTATGACATAATCAATGCTCGTGCCAAATTACATCGGGAAGTGAGAGAATTAGATTCCTTACTACGTAAAATTTGGACGCTGATTCTTTAGCGCTTAGAATAAAATAATCGAGTTGGGACCCATTAACATTTCCTATTTATGACATAATCAATGCTTATCCCAAATTTCATATTTCTATGACATCGCGAAGTGATGGAATTAGATTCCGTATGTAAAATTTGGACGCTAATTCTTTGACGCATAGAATTGAATATTCGAGTTGGGACCCATTAGCTTTTCCTATTTTTGACATTATCAATGCTCGTGCCAAATTTCAAGTTTCTATGACATTGGGAAGTGAGAAAATTATATTCCGTGCGAAAAATTTGGACGCTAATTCTTTGGTGCTTAGAATTGAATAATTGCGTTGGAACCCATTAACTTTTCCTATTTATGACATAATCAATGCTCGTGCTAAATTTCAAATTTCTATGACATAGGGAAGTGAGAGAATTAGATTCCGTACGTAAAATTTAAATGCTAGTTCTTTTGCACTAGAATTAAATAATCGAGTTGGGACCCATTAGCTTTTCCTATTTATGACATAATCAATGCTCGTGCCAAATTTCCTGTTTCTACGACATCGGGAAGTGAGAGAATTAGTGGCAATGATGGAAATCGAACAACCTACGTGGGGGGGTGTAACTGTCGACGACGTTCGCACGCGCGCCATTTATCATAGGATAGTTGTACTATGCCTATAATCTTCCCAGGAGTGTACTCAACAACTTCCCAAAGTTTCATGGCGATTGGATTTATGGTGTAGTAGCGCATAAAGGACAAACAGGCAGACAGACAGACACGCATACATTCAATTTTATATATATAGACTAGCTTACCCGTTGCGCGTTGCTGCGAAGACAGACATACATACATACATTCGTTTTTATATATCTAAATAACCAATCACAGCGCAGCTTTCAAGTTACCTCAGTGGTATAATATATAACAACCAATCACAGCGCAGCTTTCATGTTACCTCAGTGGTATAATATATAACAAAAAATCGCAGTGCAGCTTTCATGTAACCTCGATAGTATAAGAAGTAGCAACCAATCACAGCACAGCTTACATGTTGCCTCAGCAGTATAATGTATAGCAACCAATCACAGCACAGCTTTCATTTTACCTGAGCATTCTCAATATCCATCAATTGTCAAGCGAAACGTTCGGCGGATGCATCATTTTGTAGTTGAACACACAACCCATTGCTTGTAATGCCTTTTGCTTTCGTGCTTGAGATGGAAATCAAACCATCTTTGCTTGGGGGGCATAACTGTCGTTGATGCTCGCACGTGCGCCACCTATCGTAGGATAGTACAACTGTACTATGCCAGTAATCTTCCCAGGAGTGTACTCAACAACTTCCTAAAGTTTCATGGCGATTGGATGAATGGTGTAGTAATGCATAAAGGACAGACAGACAGACATTCATTTTTATATATATAGATAACATCAGGAAGTGAGAGAATTAGATTCCGTATGTAAAATTTGGATGCTAATTCTTTGGCGCTTAATAATAATAATAATAATAATAATCTTTATTTGTATAGCGCCAACTTATTCCGCAGCGCTTTAGAATTGAATAATCGAGTTATGACCCATTAACTTTTCCTATTTATGGCATAATCAATGCTCGTGTCAAATTTCATGTTTCTATGACATCGGGAAGTGAGAAACTTGGATTCCGTACGTAAAATTTGGACACTAATTCTTTGGCGCTTAGAATTGAATAATCGAGTTGCGGCCCATTAACTTTTCCTATTTATGACATAATCAATGCTCGTGCCAAATTACATCGGGAAGTGAGAGAATTAGATTCCTTACTACGTAAAATTTGGACGCTGATTCTTTAGCGCTTAGAATAAAATAATCGAGTTGGGACCCATTAACATTTCCTATTTATGACATAATCAATGCTTATCCCAAATTTCATATTTCTATGACATCGCGAAGTGATGGAATTAGATTCCGTATGTAAAATTTGGACGCCAATTCTTTGGCGCTTAGAATTGAATAATCGAGTAGAGACCCATTAGCTTTTCCTATTTATGATATAGTCCATGCTCGTGCCAAATTTCAAGTTTCTATGACGTTGGGAAGTGAAGGAATTAGATTCCGTACGTAAAATTTGGACGCTAATTTTTTTGCGCTTAGAATTGAAAAATCGAGTTAGGACCTATTAATTTTTCCTATTTATGACATAATCCATGCTCGTGCCAAATTACATCGGGAAGTGAGAGAATTAGATTCCGTACGTAAAATTTGGACGCTAATTTTTTGGCACTTAGAATTGAATAATCGAGTTGGGACCCATTAACTTTTCCTATTCATGACATAATCAATGCTCGTGCCAAATTACATCGGGAACCGAGAGAATTAGATTCTGTACGTAAAATTTGGACGCTAATTCTTTTGCGCTTAGAATTAAATAATCGAGTTGGGACCCATTACCTTTTCCTATTTATGACATAATCAATGCTCATGCCAAATTTCAAGTTTCTATGACATTGGGAAGTATGAGAATTATATTCCGTACGTAAAATTTGGACGCTAATTCTTTGGCGCTTAGAATTGAATAATCGGGTTGGGACTAATTAACTTTTCCTATTTATGATATTATCAATGCTCGTGCCAAATTACATCGGGAAGTGAGAGAATTAGATTCCGTATGTAAAATTTGGACGCTAATTCTTTGGCGCATAGAATTGAATATTCGAGTTGGGACCCATTAGCTTTTCCTATTTTTGACATTATCAATGCTCGTGCCAAATTTCAAGTTTCTATGACATTGGGAAGTGAGAAAATTATATTCTGTGCGAAAAATTTGGACGCTAATTCTTTGGTGCTTAGAATTGAATAATTGCGTTGGAACCCATTAACTTTTCCTATTTATGACATAATCAATGCTCGTGCTAAATTTCAAATTTCTATGACATAGGGAAGTGAGAGAATTAGATTCCGTACGTAAAATTTAAATGCTAGTTCTTTTGCACTAGAATTAAATAATCGAGTTGGGACCCATTAGCTTTTCCTATTTATGACATAATCAATGCTCGTGCCAAATTTCCTGTTTCTACGACATCGGGAAGTGAGAGAATTAGTGGCAATGATGGAAATCGAACAATCTACGTGGGGGGGTGTAACTGTCGACGACGCTCGCACGCGCGCCATTTATCATAGGATAGTTGTACTATGCCTATAATCTTCCCAGGAGTGTACTCAACAACTTCCCAAAGTTTCATGGCGATTGGATTTATGGTGTAGTAGCGCATAAAGGACAAACAGGCAGACAGACAGACACGCATACATTCAATTTTATATATATAGACTAGCTTACCCGTTGCGCGTTGCTGCGAAGACAGACATACATACATACATTCGTTTTTATATATCTAAATAACCAATCACAGCGCAGCTTTCAAGTTACCTCAGTGGTATAATATATAACAACCAATCACAGCGCAGCTTTCATGTTACCTCAGTGGTATAATATATAACAAAAAATCGCAGTGCAGCTTTCATGTAACCTCGATAGTATAAGAAGTAGCAACCAATCACAGCACAGCTTACATGTTGCCTCAGCAGTATAATGTATAGCAACCAATCACAGCACAGCTTTCATTTTACCTGAGCATTCTCAATATCCATCAATTGTCAAGCGAAACGTTCGGCGGATGCATCATTTTGTAGTTGAACACACAACCCATTGCTTGTAATGCCTTTTGCTTTCGTGCTTGAGATGGAAATCAAACCATCTTTGCTTGGGGGGCATAACTGTCGTTGATGCTCGCACGCGCGCCACCTATCGTAGGATAGTTGTACTATGCCAGTAATCTTCCCAGGAGTGTACTCAACAACTTCCTAAAGTTTCATGGCGATTGGATGAATGGTGTAGTAATGCATAAAGGACAGACAGACAGACATTCATTTTTATATATATAGATAACATCAGGAAGTGAGAGAATTAGATTCCGTATGTAAAATTTGGATGCTAATTCTTTGGCGCTTAGAATTGAATAATCGAGTTATGACCCATTAACTTTTCCTATTTATGGCATAATCAATGCTCGTGTCAAATTTCATGTTTCTATGACATCGGGAAGTGAGAAACTTGGATTCCGTACGTAAAATTTGGACACTAATTCTTTGGCGCTTAGAATTGAATAATCGAGTTGCGGCCCATTAACTTTTCCTATTTATGACATAATCAATGCTCGTGCCAAATTACATCGGGAAGTGAGAGAATTAGATTCCTTACTACGTAAAATTTGGACGCTGATTCTTTAGCGCTTAGAATAAAATAATCGAGTTGGGACCCATTAACTTTTCCTATTTATGACATAATCAATGCTTATGCCAAATTTCATATTTCTATGACATCGCGAAGTGATGGAATTAGATTCCGTATGTAAAATTTGGACGCCAATTCTTTGGCGCTTAGAATTGAATAATCGAGTACAGACCCATTAGCTTTTCCTATTTATGATATAGTCCATGCTCGTGCCAAATTTCAAGTTTCTATGACGTTGGGAAGTGAAGGAATTAGATTCCGTACGTAAAATTTGGACGCTAATTTTTTTGCGCTTAGAATTGAAAAATCGAGTTAGGACCTATTAATTTTTCCTATTTATGACATAATCCATGCTCGTGCCAAATTACATCGGGAAGTGAGAGAATTAGATTCCGTACGTAAAATTTGGACACTAATTCTTTGGCGCTTAGAACTGAATAATCGGGTTTGGACTCATTACCTTTTCCTATTTATTATATAATCAATGCTCGTGCCAAATTACATCGGGAAGTGAGAAAATTAGATTCCATACGTAAAAGTTGGACGCTAGTTCTTTTGTGCTCAGAATTGAATAATCGAGTTGGGACCTATTATCTTTACCTATTTATGACATAATCAATGCTCGTGCTAGATTTCAAGTTTCTATGACATTGGGAAGTGAGAAAATTAGATTCCGTACGTAAAATTTAAACGCTAATTCTTTGGCGCTTAGAATTGAATAATCGAGTTGGGACCCATTAGCTTTTCCTGTTTATGACATGATCAATGCTCATGCCAATTTCAAGTTTCTATGACATTGGAAAGTGAGAGAATTAGATTCCGTACGTAAAATTTGAACGCTAGTTCTTTTGCGCTAGAATTGAATTATCGAGTTGGGACCCATTAACTTTTCCTATTTATCATATAATCAATGCTCATGTTAAATTTCATATTTCTATGAAATCGGGTAGTGAGAAAATTAGATTCCGTACGTAAAATTTGGACGCTAATTCTTTGGTGCTTAGAATTGAATAATTGCGTTGGAACCCATTAACTTTTCCTATTTATGACATAATCAATGCTCGTGCTAAATTTCAAATTTCTATGACATAGGGAAGTGAGAGAATTAGATTCCGTACGTAAAATTTAAATGCTAGTTCTTTTGCACTAGAATTAAATAATCGAGTTGGGACCCATTAGCTTTTCCTATTTATGACATAATCAATGCTCGTGCCAAATTTCAAGCTTTAATGACATTGGGAAGTGAGAGAGTTAGATTCCGTACATAAAATTTGGACGCTAATTCTTTTGCGCTTAGAATTAAATAATCGAGTTGGGACCCATTACCTTTTCCTATTTATGACATAATCAATGCTCATGCCAAATTTCAAGTTTCTATGACATTGGGAAGTAAGAGAATTATATTCCGTACGTAAAATTTGGACGCTAATTCTTTGGCGCTTAGAATTGAATAATCGGGTTGGGACTAATTAACTTTTCCTATTTATGATATTATCAATGCTCGTACCAAATTACATCGGGAAGTGAGAGAATTAGATTCCGTATGTAAAATTTGGACGCTAATTCTTTGGCGCATAGAATTGAATATTCGAGTTGGGACCCATTAGCTTTTCCTATTTTTGACATTATCAATGCTCGTGCCAAATTTCAAGTTTCTATGACATTGGGAAGTGAGAAAATTATATTCTGTGCGAAAAATTTGGACGCTAATTCTTTGGTGCTTAGAATTGAATATTTGCGTTGGAACCCATTAACTTTTCCTATTTATGACATAATCAATGCTCGTGCTAAATTTCAAATTTCTATGACATAGGGAAGTGAGAAAATTAGATTCCGTACGTAAAATTTAAATGCTAGTTCTTTTGCACTAGAATTAAATAATCGAGTTGGGACCCATTAGCTTTTCCTATTTATGACATAATCAATGCTCGTGCCAAATTTCCTGTTTCTACGACATCGGGAAGTGAGAGAATTAGTGGCAATGATGGAAATCGAACAACCTACGTGGGGGGGGGTGTAACTGTCGACGACGCTCGCACACGCGCCATTTATCATAGGATAGTTGTACTATGCCTATAATCTTCCCAGGAGTGTACTCAACAACTTCCCAAAGTTTCATGGCGATTGGATTTATGGTGTAGTAGCGCATAAAGGACAAACAGGCAGACAGACAGACACGCATACATTCAATTTTATATATATAGACTAGCTTACCCGTTGCGCGTTGCTGCGAAGACAGACATACATACATACATTCGTTTTTATATATCTAAATAACCAATCACAGCGCAGCTTTCAAGTTACCTCAGTGGTATAATATATAACAACCAATCACAGCGCAGCTTTCATGTTACCTCAGTGGTATAATATATAACAAAAAATCGCAGTGCAGCTTTCATGTAACCTCGATAGTATAAGAAGTAGCAACCAATCACAGCACAGCTTACATGTTGCCTCAGCAGTATAATGTATAGCAACCAATCACAGCACAGCTTTCATTTTACCTGAGCATTCTCAATATCCATCAATTGTCAAGCGAAACGTTCGGCGGATGCATCATTTTGTAGTTGAACACACAACCCATTGCTTGTAATGCCTTTTGCTTTCGTGCTTGAGATGGAAATCAAACCATCTTTGCTTGGGGGGCATAACTGTCGTTGATGCTCGCACGCGCGCCACCTATCGTAGGATAGTTGTACTATGCCAGTAATCTTCCCAGGAGTGTACTCAACAACTTCCTAAAGTTTCATGGCGATTGGATGAATGGTGTAGTAATGCATAAAGGACAGACAGACAGACATTCATTTTTATATATATAGATAACATCAGGAAGTGAGAGAATTAGATTCCGTATGTAAAATTTGGATGCTAATTCTTTGGCGCTTAGAATTGAATAATCGAGTTATGACCCATTAACTTTTCCTATTTATGGCATAATCAATGCTCGTGTCAAATTTCATGTTTCTATGACATCGGGAAGTGAGAAACTTGGATTCCGTACATAAAATTTGGACACTAATTCTTTGGCGCTTAGAATTGAATAATCGAGTTGCGGCCCATTAACTTTTCCTATTTATGACATAATCAATGCTCGTGCCAAATTACATCGGGAAGTGAGAGAATTAGATTCCTTACTACGTAAAATTTGGACGCTGATTCTTTAGCGCTTAGAATAAAATAATCGAGTTGGGACCCATTAACTTTTCCTATTTAGGACATAATCAATGCTTATGCCAAATTTCATATTTCTATGACATCGCGAAGTGATGGAATTAGATTCCGTATGTAAAATTTGGACGCCAATTCTTTGGCACTTAGAATTGAATAATCGAGTAGAGACCCATTAGCTTTTCCTATTTATGATATAGTCCATGCTCGTGCCAAATTTCAAGTTTCTATGACGTTGGGAAGTGAAGGAATTAGATTCCGTACGTAAAATTTGGACGCTAATTTTTTTGCGCTTAGAATTGAAAAATCGAGTTGGGACCTATTAATTTTTCCTATTTATGACATAATCCATGCTCGTGCCAAATTACATCGGGAAGTGAGAGAATTAGATTCCGTACGTAAAATTTGGACACTAATTCTTTTGCGCTTAGAACTGAATAATTCGGGTTTGGACTCATTACCTTTTCCTATTTATTATATAATCAATGCTCGTGCCAAATTACATCGGGAAGTGAGAAAATTAGATTCCATACGTAAAAGTTGGACGCTAGTTCTTTTGTGCTCGGAATTGAATAATTGAGTTGGGACCTATTATCTTTACCTATTTATGACATAATCAATGCTCGTGCTAGATTTCAAGTTTCTATGACATTGGGAAGTGAGAAAATTAGATTCCGTACGTAAAATTTAAACGCTAATTCTTTGGCGCTTAGAATTGAATAATCGAGTTGGGACCCATTAGCTTTTCCTGTTTATGACATGATCAATGCTCATGCCAATTTCAAGTTTCTATGACATTGGAAAGTGAGAGAATTAGATTCCGTACCTAAAATTTGAACGCTAGTTCTTTTGCGCTAGAATTGAATTATCGGGTTGGGACTAATTAACTTTTCCTATTTATGATATTATCAATGCTCGTACCAAATTACATCGGGAAGTGAGAGAATTAGATTCCGTATGTAAAATTTGGACGCTAATTCTTTGGTGCTTAGAATTGAATAATTGCATTGGAACCCATTAACTTTTCCTATTTATGACATAATCAATGCTCATGCTAAATTTCAAATTTCTATGACATAGGGAAGTGAGAGAATTAGATTCCGTACGTAAAATTTAAATGCTAGTTCTTTTGCACTAGAATTAAATAATCGAGTTGGGACCCATTAGCTTTTCCTATTTATGACATAATCAATGCTCGTGCCAAATTTCAAGCTTTAATGACATTGGGAAGTGAGAGAGTTAGATTCCGTACATAAAATTTGGACGCTAATTCTTTTGCGCTTAGAATTAAATAATCGAGTTGGGACCCATTACCTTTTCCTATTTATGACATAATCAATGCTCATGCCAAATTTCAAGTTTCTATGACATTGGGAAGTAAGAGAATTATATTCCGTACGTAAAATTTGGACGCTAATTCTTTGGCGCTTAGAATTGAATAATCGGGTTGGAACTAATTAACTTTTCCTATTTATGATATTATCAATGCTCGTACCAAATTACATCGGGAAGTGAGAGAATTAGATTCCGTATGTAAAATTTGGACGCTAATTCTTTGGCGCATAGAATTGAATATTCGAGTTGGGACCCATTAGCTTTTCCTATTTTTGACATTATCAATGCTCGTGCCAAATTTCAAGTTTCTATGACATTGGGAAGTGAGAAAATTATATTCTGTGCGAAAAATTTGGACGCTAATTCTTTGGTGCTTAGAATTGAATAATTGCGTTGGAACCCATTAACTTTTCCTATTTATGACATAATCAATGCTCGTGCTAAATTTCAAATTTCTATGACATAGGGAAGTGAGAGAATTAGATTCCGTACGTAAAATTTAAATGCTAGTTCTTTTGCACTAGAATTAAATAATCGAGTTGGGACCCATTAGCTTTTCCTATTTATGACATAATCAATGCTCGTGCCAAATTTCCTGTTTCTACGACATCGGGAAGTGAGAGAATTAGTGGCAATGATGGAAATCGAACAACCTACGTGGGGGGGTGTAACTGTTGACGACGCTCGCACGCGCGCCATTTATCATAGGATAGTTGTACTATGCCTATAATCTTCCCAGGAGTGTACTCAACAACTTCCCAAAGTTTCATGGCGATTGGATTTATGGTGTAGTAGCGCATAAAGGACAAACAGGCAGACAGACAGACACGCATACATTCAATTTTATATATATATAGACTAGCTTACCCGTTGCGCGTTGCTGCGAAGACAGACATACATACATACATTCGTTTTTATATATCTAAATAACCAATCACAGCGCAGCTTTCAAGTTACCTCAGTGGTATAATATATAACCACCAATCACAGCGCAGCTTTCATGTTACCTCAGTGGTATAATATATAACAAAAAATCGCAGTGCAGCTTTCATGTAACCTTGATAGTATAAGAAGTAGCAACCAATCACAGCACAGCTTACATGTTGCCTCAGCAGTATAATGTATAGCAACCAATCACAGCACAGCTTTCATTTTACCTGAGCATTCTCAATATCCATCAATTGTCAAGCGAAACGTTCGGCGGATGCATCATTTTGTAGTTGAACACACAACCCATTGCTTGTAATGCCTTTTGCTTTCGTGCTTGAGATGGAAATCAAACCATCTTTGCTTGGGGGGCATAACTGTCGTTGATGCTCGCACGTGCGCCACCTATCGTAGGATAGTACAACTGTACTATGCCAGTAATCTTCCCAGGAGTGTACTCAACAACTTCCTAAAGTTTCATGGCGATTGGATGAATGGTGTAGTAATGCATAAAGGACAGACAGACAGACATTCATTTTTATATATATAGATAACATCAGGAAGTGAGAGAATTAGATTCCGTATGTAAAATTTGGATGCTAATTCTTTGGCGCTTAATAATAATAATAATAATAATAATCTTTATTTGTATAGCGCCAACTTATTCCGCAGCGCTTTAGAATTGAATAATCGAGTTATGACCCATTAACTTTTCCTATTTATGGCATAATCAATGCTCGTGTCAAATTTCATGTTTCTATGACATCGGGAAGTGAGAAACTTGGATTCCGTACGTAAAATTTGGACACTAATTCTTTGGCGCTTAGAATTGAATAATCGAGTTGCGGTCCATTAACTTTTCCTATTTATGACATAATCAATGCTCGTGCCAAATTACATCGGGAAGTGAGAGAATTAGATTCCTTACTACGTAAAATTTGGACGCTGATTCTTTAGCGCTTAGAATAAAATAATCGAGTTGGGACCCATTAACATTTCCTATTTATGACATAATCAATGCTTATCCCAAATTTCATATTTCTATGACATCGCGAAGTGATGGAATTAGATTCCGTATGTAAAATTTGGACGCCAATTCTTTGGCGCTTAGAATTGAATAATCGAGTAGAGACCCATTAGCTTTTCCTATTTATGATATAGTCCATGCTCGTGCCAAATTTCAAGTTTCTATGACGTTGGGAAGTGAAGGAAATAGATTCCGTACGTAAAATTTGGACGCTAATTTTTTTGCGCTTAGAATTGAAAAATCGAGTTAGGACCTATTAATTTTTCCTATTTATGACATAATCCATGCTCGTGCCAAATTACATCGGGAAGTGAGAGAATTAGATTCCGTACGTAAAATTTGGACGCTAATTTTTTGGCACTTAGAATTGAATAATCGAGTTGGGACCCATTAACTTTTCCTATTCATGACATAATCAATGCTCGTGCCAAATTACATCGGGAACCGAGAGAATTAGATTCTGTACGTAAAATTTGGACGCTAATTCTTTTGCGCTTAGAATTAAATAATCGAGTTGGGACCCATTACCTTTTCCTATTTATGACATAATCAATGCTCATGCCAAATTTCAAGTTTCTATGACATTGGGAAGTATGAGAATTATATTCCGTACGTAAAATTTGGACGCTAATTCTTTGGCGCTTAGAATTGAATAATCGGGTTGGGACTAATTAACTTTTCCTATTTATGATATTATCAATGCTCGTGCCAAATTACATCGGGAAGTGAGAGAATTAGATTCCGTATGTAAAATTTGGACGCTAATTCTTTGGCGCATAGAATTGAATATTCGAGTTGGGACCCATTAGCTTTTCCTATTTTTGACATTATCAATGCTCGTGCCAAATTTCAAGTTTCTATGACATTGGGAAGTGAGAAAATTATATTCTGTGCGAAAAATTTGGACGCTAATTCTTTGGTGCTTAGAATTGAATAATTGCGTTGGAACCCATTAACTTTTCCTATTTATGACATAATCAATGCTCGTGCTAAATTTCAAATTTCTATGACATAGGGAAGTGAGAGAATTAGATTCCGTACGTAAAATTTAAATGCTAGTTCTTTTGCACTAGAATTAAATAATCGAGTTGGGACCCATTAGCTTTTCCTATTTATGACATAATCAATGCTCGTGCCAAATTTCCTGTTTCTACGACATCGGGAAGTGAGAGAATTAGTGGCAATGATGGAAATCGAACAATCTACGTGGGGGGGTGTAACTGTCGACGACGCTCGCACGCGCGCCATTTATCATAGGATAGTTGTACTATGCCTATAATCTTCCCAGGAGTGTACTCAACAACTTCCCAAAGTTTCATGGCGATTGGATTTATGGTGTAGTAGCGCATAAAGGACAAACAGGCAGACAGACAGACACGCATACATTCAATTTTATATATATAGACTAGCTTACCCGTTGCGCGTTGCTGCGAAGACAGACATACATACATACATTCGTTTTTATATATCTAAATAACCAATCACAGCGCAGCTTTCAAGTTACCTCAGTGGTATAATATATAACAACCAATCACAGCGCAGCTTTCATGTTACCTCAGTGGTATAATATATAACAAAAAATCGCAGTGCAGCTTTCATGTAACCTCGATAGTATAAGAAGTAGCAACCAATCACAGCACAGCTTACATGTTGCCTCAGCAGTATAATGTATAGCAACCAATCACAGCACAGCTTTCATTTTACCTGAGCATTCTCAATATCCATCAATTGTCAAGCGAAACGTTCGGCGGATGCATCATTTTGTAGTTGAACACACAACCCATTGCTTGTAATGCCTTTTGCTTTCGTGCTTGAGATGGAAATCAAACCATCTTTGCTTGGGGGGCATAACTGTCGTTGATGCTCGCACGCGCGCCACCTATCGTAGGATAGTTGTACTATGCCAGTAATCTTCCCAGGAGTGTACTCAACAACTTCCTAAAGTTTCATGGCGATTGGATGAATGGTGTAGTAATGCATAAAGGACAGACAGACAGACATTCATTTTTATATATATAGATAACATCAGGAAGTGAGAGAATTAGATTCCGTATGTAAAATTTGGATGCTAATTCTTTGGCGCTTAGAATTGAATAATCGAGTTATGACCCATTAACTTTTCCTATTTATGGCATAATCAATGCTCGTGTCAAATTTCATGTTTCTATGACATCGGGAAGTGAGAAACTTGGATTCCGTACGTAAAATTTGGACACTAATTCTTTGGCGCTTAGAATTGAATAATCGAGTTGCGGCCCATTAACTTTTCCTATTTATGACATAATCAATGCTCGTGCCAAATTACATCGGGAAGTGAGAGAATTAGATTCCTTACTACGTAAAATTTGGACGCTGATTCTTTAGCGCTTAGAATAAAATAATCGAGTTGGGACCCATTAACTTTTCCTATTTATGACATAATCAATGCTTATGCCAAATTTCATATTTCTATGACATCGCGAAGTGATGGAATTAGATTCCGTATGTAAAATTTGGACGCCAATTCTTTGGCGCTTAGAATTGAATAATCGAGTACAGACCCATTAGCTTTTCCTATTTATGATATAGTCCATGCTCGTGCCAAATTTCAAGTTTCTATGACGTTGGGAAGTGAAGGAATTAGATTCCGTACGTAAAATTTGGACGCTAATTTTTTTGCGCTTAGAATTGAAAAATCGAGTTAGGACCTATTAATTTTTCCTATTTATGACATAATCCATGCTCGTGCCAAATTACATCGGGAAGTGAGAGAATTAGATTCCGTACGTAAAATTTGGACACTAATTCTTTGGCGCTTAGAACTGAATAATCGGGTTTGGACTCATTACCTTTTCCTATTTATTATATAATCAATGCTCGTGCCAAATTACATCGGGAAGTGAGAAAATTAGATTCCATACGTAAAAGTTGGACGCTAGTTCTTTTGTGCTCAGAATTGAATAATCGAGTTGGGACCTATTATCTTTACCTATTTATGACATAATCAATGCTCGTGCTAGATTTCAAGTTTCTATGACATTGGGAAGTGAGAAAATTAGATTCCGTACGTAAAATTTAAACGCTAATTCTTTGGCGCTTAGAATTGAATAATCGAGTTGGGACCCATTAGCTTTTCCTGTTTATGACATGATCAATGCTCATGCCAATTTCAAGTTTCTATGACATTGGAAAGTGAGAGAATTAGATTCCGTACCTAAAATTTGAACGCTAGTTCTTTTGCGCTAGAATTGAATTATCGAGTTGGGACCCATTAACTTTTCCTATTTATCATATAATCAATGCTCATGTTAAATTTCATATTTCTATGAAATCGGGTAGTGAGAAAATTAGATTCCGTACGTAAAATTTGGACGCTAATTCTTTGGTGCTTAGAATTGAATAATTGCGTTGGAACCCATTAACTTTTCCTATTTATGACATAATCAATGCTCGTGCTAAATTTCAAATTTCTATGACATAGGGAAGTGAGAGAATTAGATTCCGTACGTAAAATTTAAATGCTAGTTCTTTTGCACTAGAATTAAATAATCGAGTTGGGACCCATTAGCTTTTCCTATTTATGACATAATCAATGCTCGTGCCAAATTTCAAGCTTTAATGACATTGGGAAGTGAGAGAGTTAGATTCCGTACATAAAATTTGGACGCTAATTCTTTTGCGCTTAGAATTAAATAATCGAGTTGGGACCCATTACCTTTTCCTATTTATGACATAATCAATGCTCATGCCAAATTTCAAGTTTCTATGACATTGGGAAGTAAGAGAATTATATTCCGTACCTAAAATTTGGACGCTAATTCTTTGGCGCTTAGAATTGAATAATCGGGTTGGGACTAATTAACTTTTCCTATTTATGATATTATCAATGCTCGTACCAAATTACATCGGGAAGTGAGAGAATTAGATTCCGTATGTAAAATTTGGACGCTAATTCTTTGGCGCATAGAATTGAATATTCGAGTTGGGACCCATTAGCTTTTCCTATTTTTGACATTATCAATGCTCGTGCCAAATTTCAAGTTTCTATGACATTGGGAAGTGAGAAAATTATATTCTGTGCGAAAAATTTGGACGCTAATTCTTTGGTGCTTAGAATTGAATATTTGCGTTGGAACCCATTAACTTTTCCTATTTATGACATAATCAATGCTCGTGCTAAATTTCAAATTTCTATGACATAGGGAAGTGAGAAAATTAGATTCCGTACGTAAAATTTAAATGCTAGTTCTTTTGCACTAGAATTAAATAATCGAGTTGGGACCCATTAGCTTTTCCTATTTATGACATAATCAATGCTCGTGCCAAATTTCCTGTTTCTACGACATCGGGAAGTGAGAGAATTAGTGGCAATGATGGAAATCGAACAACCTACGTTGGGGGGGTGTAACTGTCGACGACGCTCGCACGCGCGCCATTTATCATAGGATAGTTGTACTATGCCTATAATCTTCCCAGGAGTGTACTCAACAACTTCCCAAAGTTTCATGGCGATTGGATTTATGGTGTAGTAGCGCATAAAGGACAAACAGGCAGACAGACAGACACGCATACATTCAATTTTATATATATAGACTAGCTTACCCGTTGCGCGTTGCTGCGAAGACAGACATACATACATACATTCGTTTTTATATATCTAAATAACCAATCACAGCGCAGCTTTCAAGTTACCTCAGTGGTATAATATATAACAACCAATCACAGCGCAGCTTTCATGTTACCTCAGTGGTATAATATATAACAAAAAATCGCAGTGCAGCTTTCATGTAACCTCGATAGTATAAGAAGTAGCAACCAATCACAGCACAGCTTACATGTTGCCTCAGCAGTATAATGTATAGCAACCAATCACAGCACAGCTTTCATTTTACCTGAGCATTCTCAATATCCATCAATTGTCAAGTGAAACGTTCGGCGGATGCATCATTTTGTAGTTGAACACACAACCCATTGCTTGTAATGCCTTTTGCTTTCGTGCTTGAGATGGAAATCAAACCATCTTTGCTTGGGGGGCATAACTGTCGTTGATGCTCGCACGCGCGCCACCTATCGTAGGATAGTTGTACTATGCCAGTAATCTTCCCAGGAGTGTACTCAACAACTTCCTAAAGTTTCATGGCGATTGGATGAATGGTGTAGTAATGCATAAAGGACAGACAGACAGACATTCATTTTTATATATATAGATAACATCAGGAAGTGAGAGAATTAGATTCCGTATGTAAAATTTGGATGTTAATTCTTTGGCGCTTAGAATTGAATAATCGAGTTATGACCCATTAACTTTTCCTATTTATGGCATAATCAATGCTCGTGTCAAATTTCATGTTTCTATGACATCGGGAAGTGAGAAACTTGGATTCCGTACGTAAAATTTGGACACTAATTCTTTGGCGCTTAGAATTGAATAATCGAGTTGCGGCCCATTAACTTTTCCTATTTATGACATAATCAATGCTCGTGCCAAATTACATCGGGAAGTGAGAGAATTAGATTCCTTACTACGTAAAATTTGGACGCTGATTCTTTAGCGCTTAGAATAAAATAATCGAGTTGGGACCCATTAACTTTTCCTATTTAGGACATAATCAATGCTTATGCCAAATTTCATATTTCTATGACATCGCGAAGTGATGGAATTAGATTCCGTATGTAAAATTTGGACGCCAATTCTTTGGCGCTTAGAATTGAATAATCGAGTAGAGACCCATTAGCTTTTCCTATTTATGATATAGTCCATGCTCGTGCCAAATTTCAAGTTTCTATGACGTTGGGAAGTGAAGGAATTAGATTCCGTACGTAAAATTTGGACGCTAATTTTTTTGCGCTTAGAATTGAAAAATCGAGTTGGGACCTATTAATTTTTCCTATTTATGACATAATCCATGCTCGTGCCAAATTACATCGGGAAGTGAGAGAATTAGATTCCGTACGTAAAATTTGGACACTAATTCTTTTGCGCTTAGAACTGAATAATTCGGGTTTGGACTCATTACCTTTTCCTATTTATTATATAATCAATGCTCGTGCCAAATTACATCGGGAAGTGAGAAAATTAGATTCCATACGTAAAAGTTGGACGCTAGTTCTTTTGTGCTCGGAATTGAATAATTGAGTTGGGACCTATTATCTTTACCTATTTATGACATAATCAATGCTCGTGCTAGATTTCAAGTTTCTATGACATTGGGAAGTGAGAAAATTAGATTCCGTACGTAAAATTTAAACGCTAATTCTTTGGCGCTTAGAATTGAATAATCGAGTTGGGACCCATTAGCTTTTCCTGTTTATGACATGATCAATGCTCATGCCAATTTCAAGTTTCTATGACATTGGAAAGTGAGAGAATTAGATTCCGTACCTAAAATTTGAACGCTAGTTCTTTTGCGCTAGAATTGAATTATCGGGTTGGGACTAATTAACTTTTCCTATTTATGATATTATCAATGCTCGTACCAAATTACATCGGGAAGTGAGAGAATTAGATTCCGTATGTAAAATTTGGACGCTAATTCTTTGGTGCTTAGAATTGAATAATTGCATTGGAACCCATTAACTTTTCCTATTTATGACATAATCAATGCTCATGCTAAATTTCAAATTTCTATGACATAGGGAAGTGAGAGAATTAGATTCCGTACGTAAAATTTAAATGCTAGTTCTTTTGCACTAGAATTAAATAATCGAGTTGGGACCCATTAGCTTTTCCTATTTATGACATAATCAATGCTCGTGCCAAATTTCCTGTTTCTACGACATCGGGAAGTGAGAGAATTAGTGGCAATGATGGAAATCGAACAACCTACGTGGGGGGGTGTAACTGTTGACGACGCTCGCACGCGCGCCATTTATCATAGGATAGTTGTACTATGCCTATAATCTTCCCAGGAGTGTACTCAACAACTTCCCAAAGTTTCATGGCGATTGGATTTATGGTGTAGTAGCGCATAAAGGACAAACAGGCAGACAGACAGACACGCATACATTCAATTTTATATATATATAGACTAGCTTACCCGTTGCGCGTTGCTGCGAAGACAGACATACATACATACATTCGTTTTTATATATCTAAATAACCAATCACAGCGCAGCTTTCAAGTTACCTCAGTGGTATAATATATAACCACCAATCACAGCGCAGCTTTCATGTTACCTCAGTGGTATAATATATAACAAAAAATCGCAGTGCAGCTTTCATGTAACCTTGATAGTATAAGAAGTAGCAACCAATCACAGCACAGCTTACATGTTGCCTCAGCAGTATAATGTATAGCAACCAATCACAGCACAGCTTTCATTTTACCTGAGCATTCTCAATATCCATCAATTGTCAAGCGAAACGTTCGGCGGATGCATCATTTTGTAGTTGAACACACAACCCATTGCTTGTAATGCCTTTTGCTTTCGTGCTTGAGATGGAAATCAAACCATCTTTGCTTGGGGGGCATAACTGTCGTTGATGCTCGCACGTGCGCCACCTATCGTAGGATAGTACAACTGTACTATGCCAGTAATCTTCCCAGGAGTATACTCAACAACTTCCTAAAGTTTCATGGCGATTGGATGAATGGTGTAGTAATGCATAAAGGACAGACAGACATTCATTTTTATATATATAGATAACATCAGGAAGTGAGAGAATTAGATTCCGTATGTAAAATTTGGATGCTAATTCTTTGGCGCTTAGAATTGAATAATCGAGTTATGACCCATTAACTTTTCCTATTTATGGCATAATCAATGCTCGTGTCAAATTTCATGTTTCTATGACATCGGGAAGTGAGAAACTTGGATTCCGTACGTAAAATTTGGACACTAATTCTTTGGCGCTTAGAATTGAATAATCGAGTTGCGGCCCATTAACTTTTCCTATTTATGACATAATCAATGCTCGTGCCAAATTACATCGGGAAGTGAGAGAATTAGATTCCTTACTACGTAAAATTTGGACGCTGATTCTTTAGCGCTTAGAATAAAATAATCGAGTTGGGACCCATTAACTTTTCCTATTTATGACATAATCAATGCTTATGCCAAATTTCATATTTCTATGACATCGCGAAGTGATGGAATTAGATTCCGTATGTAAAATTTGGACGCCAATTCTTTGGCACTTAGAATTGAATAATCGAGTAGAGACCCATTAGCTTTTCCTATTTATGATATAGTCCATGCTCGTGCCAAATTTCAAGTTTCTATGACGTTGGGAAGTGAAGGAATTAGATTCCGTACGTAAAATTTGGACGCTAATTTTTTTGCACTTAGAATTGAAAAATCGAGTTAGGACCTATTAATTTTTCCTATTTATGACATAATCCATGCTCGTGCCAAATTACATCGGGAAGTGAGAGAATTAGATTCCGTACGTAAAATTTGGACACTAATTCTTTGGCGCTTAGAACTGAATAATCGGGTTTGGACTCTTTTTTGGCTTTTTTGGCTTATTCACATGCACGGCTTGGGGCCACCTCCCGCAGTCTTGATTTTCCTTTTGGAACCACATTACGTATATATATATTAGTAGGCTGCTTCCTACTTATTGCAATGCAGGACTGATTGATATTTGCATTATAAAGCACAGCCACAATTGATTTATGCTTTGATCAGGGGGCTTATTCACTAAAAGAAGAAAAAAAGAAAGGAAGCCTTGCTGTTTTCTCTTTCCTGCAACACTGAAAGTTACTGCTGGTGAGGTGAGCCCATATCCCTCTTTTTTGGCTTATTCACATGCATGGGTTGGGGCCACCTCCCGCAGTCTTGATTTTCCTTTTGGAACCACATTACGCATATATATATTAGAAGGCTACTTCCTACTTATTGCAATGCAGGACTGATTGATATTTGCATTATAAAGCACAGCCATAATTGATTTATGCTTTGATCAGGGGGCTTATTCACTAAAAGGAAAAAAAGAAAGGAAGCCTTGTTTTCTCTTTTTTTCATTCCTTTTTTTCTCTATTTCTGAATATGGATTCACAAGAGGGACATGTATTACAATCTCGGATGCAAAAATTGACACAAATGTTCAACATGACTGATACAGCATCTTCTTCCTCTGATCAGGATATAAAATTATTAAGATATAACCTGGAAAAACAAAAGAGGAGTAAAATTAAAACCTGGTGGGACAGGAACTCACTGGTTAAGTATCTGGAGCTAAGTATGATTCCTAGAGGATTGCGCCTCAAAAAAATCCCCACCACACTATATAATGAGGAATTTTTAAATAAATGGAATCAAGCTCTATCCACCTGTTCTTTGGAATTAATGAAATTAATAGTGGACCAGGAACAGATTAAGCTGGACACTCTAAAACAGGAGATCAAACTATCTGAAGAAAAACTTATAAAATCAATGGGAAAAGATGAATTTATAAAGCTTTTGGATAACATCAATATTAATATGCAGAAATTGGAAGAGAATATATTAAAAACAAAACGTTCCAAACTTGAACGGGATAAAAAGGACTATATGGAAAATAAAGTCTATGGTTGGAGAGATGGGCTTGCTCATCGCCCTAGATCCATTTTAAAAACTAGGAGGGGTCCCACACGACGCAATTCTACAGTCACCTTTTCCTCCTCAGATCAGGAAGGATCAGATAGAACGTATGACACCTCCAGCTGGGAATGCTCATATTCTGAAGAGCAGGACCATAGAGTCCAGCATAAGTCATCTACTTCAAAAAACGACGCAAGCGATACAGACATAAGAAGAAGATATCCATCCAGGAGAAACAAATAGAGGACAACAACATCATAGTCCTCACACCACGGGTTTTGACACAAAATCAGATCAATGTACTTAATAAAGGACTTAATTTTGTTCCTGACATATCTTTCAACCTTTTTCATACTCTTCTGGATCTCAACAAATTTGTCCGCAATCTAATGGTGAAAAAACATTTCATTAACAGTGATGACTCTTTTACTCCAGCTACTAAAAGAGAACTTATACAGGACACTTTTGAGGATTTAACCCCGAAAGACACAGCTGCCCTTTTAGACTTACATCATCTACATAGGGAATCAGTTACAGCTGATGTCCTTACACACAGGATCAACATAAAAACACCCAATCCTGACTTCTATCCAACACAAACCCGCACACAGGTTGTAGAAGATTTCCAAATGATTATGGAAAAAGAACTGAAGTTGTTACAAGCACAAACTAAGGACAATCAATATGGACATTCTGGATCCAATAATATGACGAAGAGGGAGAGAATTGAGCTATCGTGGTTATCTAAAGATGAAGACATCAGGATTTGTCAGTCAGACAAAGGGGGAAATATTACTATCATGGACACTACCCTATACATTAATTGTATTAATCACATCCTTGAGGATAGGATCACTTATAAAAAATTACAGGGAGACCCTACGATTGTTTTTTCTAAAAAATTGCATGAATTATTACAATTGGGATCCAACTTAGGTGTTATTACTACTAATATGGGAGAATATCTTATCCCTACCAACCCAAAAGTCCCATTTATGTATGGCCTTCCCAAAACGCACAAGGACTCTTTCCCTCCTCCCATGCACCCTATTATTTCAGGAATTGACTCTCTATGTGAAAGACTTAGTGCTTGGGTAGACAAATCTTTACAACCACTAGCTATGCGAGTACCGGGTTACCTGAAAGACAGCAGTAGTGTTTTGAAAAAATTGGATACATTTGTGTGGCAGGAGGATTACATTTGGGTAACATGCGACGTTGTCAATCTCTATACCTGTATACCACACCACGCTGCCCTACAAGCTTTACACTACCATTTGAGAGAGTATAGCGAATACAGTAGTGAACTGAGAGAATTTATCATGCTTTGCACAGAGTTTCTCCTCACTCATAATTTTTTCATGTTTAATAATCAATTTTTCTTACAGTTGGTAGGAGCTCCTATGGGGTCGAAATTCTCTCCCACTTTAGCCATACTTTATATGGCTTGGTGGGAAGAATCTTATATTTTCTCTATATCTAATCCATTCATTGACAGCGTGGTGTGGTATGCCAGATACTTGGATGACATCATTATTATTTGGAGACAGGGATCTTCCCATTCCCATAATGTCACCATTTCTGATGTCCACTCAGAATTATTAGAATTCCTGAGTTATATTAATAAGAACAATTGCAACTTACAGTTTACCATTAATAGTGATCAGAACAAAATTAATTTCCTGGATCTCCTATTAGAGGTTAGTTGCTCTAGGGATAGTATTAATGCTTCAGTATATCGCAAACCCAGCAGTGGAAACACGATACTTAAAGCGACTAGTTGTCACCCCCGACATACAATTAATGCCATACCACTTACGGAATTCATTAGGGCAAAACGTATATGTACCAATACATCAAGCTATAATACATCAGCAAACCAAATCTGTACCCGTTTGGCGAATAGAAGTTATAACCCACAAACTTTGAATAATGCTAGGGACAAGGTTAATAAAATGGACAGAAAGACATTGCTGTATAAGGATAAGGATTTATCTGATGGTATATCCAACAAAATTGTCTTCACTACACCATATAGTAGGGAATTCCCACAGATAAGAAAATTATTCTTCTCCTATCTTCCAATTTTAAAACAGGATGATGATTTAAAATCTATCTTAGACAAAGGCGTGTTATGTACCTCTCGCAGAAATCGTACTATTGGAGACAGAGTATCTAAGAATTTCATATGTCAGAAACCCAAAAATAATTGGATTAATATTAATGGATTTTTCAAATGTGCGGACCCCCGTTGTGGTTGTTGTCAGTACACCCTTAATAAATCTAGGGAATTTAATAACCCACAGAACAACAAAAAATACAAAATCAATAGTTTTATTAACTGTAAAACTAGTGGAAAAATCTATGTAATAGTATGCACCCTATGTAATTTACTTTATGTAGGATGCACCTCTAGGAGATTACATACTAGAATAGCAGAACACCTGAGGGACATTCAAAAAAATCTATTAGGAAAATCAGGGGTTGCAAATCACTTTATTCTAAAACATGGTGGTGAAACAAAAAATTTTTCATGTTTGGGGATAGACAGAGTTTGGAAAAATAGGAAACAAAAAGTAGAAATGAAGGATATCCTTCGCAGGGAAGCGTATTGGATTTTGGAACTAAATACTAGATTCCCATTTGGTATGAATTATAGAACGGATTTATTCTGTGTTTATTAATGAACAGTAAGGGGGGATTAAAGGTAAAAAAGAAAAGAGAAAGTGTGTGTGTGTGTGTGTGTGTGTGTGTGTGTGTGTGTGTGTGTGTGTGTTTTGTGTGTGTGTGTTTTTTGTGTTTTTTCCCTCTCCTGACTTCTACTCTGGTAAATTTATATACTTTGTAATTGCTTTACTATTATGCGGAAATAGCTTGTGCAACTATATATCTGGAAAAAGAGAGAAGAATGGGAGAGGAAAAGAAAAGAAAAATATATATATATATTTTTTTTTTTTCTTCAAAAAATTTTTCCTTTTTTTTTATAAATTTTTTTTTTTTCTTTTTCATATTCTTTACCTATTTATCGCTATGTAAATGTATTTAAGAATTGCTTTTCAGATATCCATATGCATATTTGTTTCTCTATCTGTCTGTTTTGAATCCTCTTGCCACAAATCTCTGTATGCTGGTTGTAACATGTGATGTAATTAGCTCTTGAACACACCCTCTATACCATCCCTCAACCATTTCTCCCCCTGACAAGCTAACATACACAGGTATCTCTCCTTTGATTTTAATTTGTATTTGGTCTATAAATGTCTTATGTACTCCATACCTCATAGCTGTTGACAAAGGCTTTTGCCGAAACGCGTTCAGCGTCACCTGTGAGCTGTATGCTTTATTTTATTCAATAAAGAAGGAAATTTTTAACGGTAGCAGCTCTCCTCCATCTCTATTTTCTGCTCATTTGGACTCATTACCTTTTCCTATTTATTATATAATCAATGCTCGTGCCAAATTACATCGGGAAGTGAGAAAATTAGATTCCATACGTAAAAGTTGGACGCTAGTTCTTTTGTGCTCAGAATTGAATAATCAAGTTGGGACCTATTATCTTTACCTATTTATGACATAATCAATGCTCGTGCTAGATTTCAAGTTTCTATGACATTGGGAAGTGAGAAAATTAGATTCCGTACGCAAAATTTAAACGCTAATTCTTTGGCGCTTAGAATTGAATAATCGAGTTGGGACCCATTAGCTTTTCCTGTTTATGACATGATCAATGCTCATGCCAATTTCAAGTTTCTATGACATTGGAAAGTGAGAGAATTAGATTCCGTACCTAAAATTTGAACGCTAGTTCTTTTGCGCTAGAATTGAATTATCGAGTTGGGACCCATTAACTTTTCCTATTTATGACATAATCAATGCTCGTGCTAAATTTCAAAATTTCTATGACATAGGGAAGTGAGAGAATTAGATTCCGTACGTAAAATTTAAATGCTAGTTCTTTTGCACTAGAATTAAATAATCGAGTTGGGACCCATTAGCTTTTCCTATTTATGACATAATCAATGCTCGTGCCAAATTTCAAGCTTTAATGACATTGGGAAGTGAGAGAGTTAGATTCCGTACATAAAATTTGGACGCTAATTCTTTTGCGCTTAGAATTAAATAATCGAGTTGGGACCCATTACCTTTTCCTATTTATGACATAATCAATGCTCATGCCAAATTTCAAGTTTCTATGACATTGGGAAGTAAGAGAATTATATTCCGTACGTAAAATTTGGACGCTAATTCTTTGGCGCTTAGAATTGAATAATCGGGTTGGGACTAATTAACTTTTCCTATTTATGATATTATCAATGCTCGTACCAAATTACATCGGGAAGTGAGAGAATTAGATTCCGTATGTAAAATTTGGACGCTAATTCTTTGGCGCATAGAATTGAATATTCGAGTTGGGACCCATTAGCTTTTCCTATTTTTGACATTATCAATGCTCAT
Organism: Eleutherodactylus coqui; assembly: GCF_035609145.1. NCBI lineage: Eukaryota > Metazoa > Chordata > Amphibia > Anura > Eleutherodactylidae > Eleutherodactylus > Eleutherodactylus coqui. The sequence goes on from NC_089840.1 coordinate 304,045,135, forward strand.
GCCAAATTTCAAGTTTCTATGACATTGGGAAGTGAGAAAATTATATTCTGTGCGAAAAATTTGGACGCTAATTCTTTGGTGCTTAGAATTGAATAATTGCGTTGGAACCCATTAACTTTTCCTATTTATGACATAATCAATGCTCGTGCTAAATTTCAAATTTCTATGACATAGGGAAGTGAGAGAATTAGATTCCGTACGTAAAATTTAAATGCTAGTTCTTTTGCACTAGAATTAAATAATCGAGTTGGGACCCATTAGCTTTTCCTATTTATGACATAATCAATGCTCGTGCCAAATTTCCTGTTTCTACGACATCGGGAAGTGAGAGAATTAGTGGCAATGATGGAAATCGAACAATCTACGTGGGGGGGTGTAACTGTCGACGACGCTCGCACGCGCGCCATTTATCATAGGATAGTTGTACTATGCCTATAATCTTCCCAGGAGTGTACTCAACAACTTCCCAAAGTTTCATGGCGATTGGATTTATGGTGTAGTAGCGCATAAAGGACAAACAGGCAGACAGACAGACACGCATACATTCAATTTTATATATATAGACTAGCTTACCCGTTGCGCGTTGCTGCGAAGACAGACATACATACATACATTCGTTTTTATATATCTAAATAACCAATCACAGCGCAGCTTTCAAGTTACCTCAGTGGTATAATATATAACAACCAATCACAGCGCAGCTTTCATGTTACCTCAGTGGTATAATATATAACAAAAAATCGCAGTGCAGCTTTCATGTAACCTCGATAGTATAAGAAGTAGCAACCAATCACAGCACAGCTTACATGTTGCCTCAGCAGTATAATGTATAGCAACCAATCACAGCACAGCTTTCATTTTACCTGAGCATTCTCAATATCCATCAATTGTCAAGCGAAACGTTCGGCGGATGCATCATTTTGTAGTTGAACACACAACCCATTGCTTGTAATGCCTTTTGCTTTCGTGCTTGAGATGGAAATCAAACCATCTTTGCTTGGGGGGCATAACTGTCGTTGATGCTCGCACGCGCGCCACCTATCGTAGGATAGTTGTACTATGCCAGTAATCTTCCCAGGAGTGTACTCAACAACTTCCTAAAGTTTCATGGCGATTGGATGAATGGTGTAGTAATGCATAAAGGACAGACAGACAGACATTCATTTTTATATATATAGATAACATCAGGAAGTGAGAGAATTAGATTCCGTATGTAAAATTTGGATGCTAATTCTTTGGCGCTTAGAATTGAATAATCGAGTTATGACCCATTAACTTTTCCTATTTATGGCATAATCAATGCTCGTGTCAAATTTCATGTTTCTATGACATCGGGAAGTGAGAAACTTGGATTCCGTACGTAAAATTTGGACACTAATTCTTTGGCGCTTAGAATTGAATAATCGAGTTGCGGCCCATTAACTTTTCCTATTTATGACATAATCAATGCTCGTGCCAAATTACATCGGGAAGTGAGAGAATTAGATTCCTTACTACGTAAAATTTGGACGCTGATTCTTTAGCGCTTAGAATAAAATAATCGAGTTGGGACCCATTAACTTTTCCTATTTATGACATAATCAATGCTTATGCCAAATTTCATATTTCTATGACATCGCGAAGTGATGGAATTAGATTCCGTATGTAAAATTTGGACGCCAATTCTTTGGCGCTTAGAATTGAATAATCGAGTACAGACCCATTAGCTTTTCCTATTTATGATATAGTCCATGCTCGTGCCAAATTTCAAGTTTCTATGACGTTGGGAAGTGAAGGAATTAGATTCCGTACGTAAAATTTGGACGCTAATTTTTTTGCGCTTAGAATTGAAAAATCGAGTTAGGACCTATTAATTTTTCCTATTTATGACATAATCCATGCTCGTGCCAAATTACATCGGGAAGTGAGAGAATTAGATTCCGTACGTAAAATTTGGACACTAATTCTTTGGCGCTTAGAACTGAATAATCGGGTTTGGACTCATTACCTTTTCCTATTTATTATATAATCAATGCTCGTGCCAAATTACATCGGGAAGTGAGAAAATTAGATTCCATACGTAAAAGTTGGACGCTAGTTCTTTTGTGCTCAGAATTGAATAATCGAGTTGGGACCTATTATCTTTACCTATTTATGACATAATCAATGCTCGTGCTAGATTTCAAGTTTCTATGACATTGGGAAGTGAGAAAATTAGATTCCGTACGTAAAATTTAAACGCTAATTCTTTGGCGCTTAGAATTGAATAATCGAGTTGGGACCCATTAGCTTTTCCTGTTTATGACATGATCAATGCTCATGCCAATTTCAAGTTTCTATGACATTGGAAAGTGAGAGAATTAGATTCCGTACCTAAAATTTGAACGCTAGTTCTTTTGCGCTAGAATTGAATTATCGAGTTGGGACCCATTAACTTTTCCTATTTATCATATAATCAATGCTCATGTTAAATTTCATATTTCTATGAAATCGGGTAGTGAGAAAATTAGATTCCGTACGTAAAATTTGGACGCTAATTCTTTGGTGCTTAGAATTGAATAATTGCGTTGGAACCCATTAACTTTTCCTATTTATGACATAATCAATGCTCGTGCTAAATTTCAAATTTCTATGACATAGGGAAGTGAGAGAATTAGATTCCGTACGTAAAATTTAAATGCTAGTTCTTTTGCACTAGAATTAAATAATCGAGTTGGGACCCATTAGCTTTTCCTATTTATGACATAATCAATGCTCGTGCCAAATTTCAAGCTTTAATGACATTGGGAAGTGAGAGAGTTAGATTCCGTACATAAAATTTGGACGCTAATTCTTTTGCGCTTAGAATTAAATAATCGAGTTGGGACCCATTACCTTTTCCTATTTATGACATAATCAATGCTCATGCCAAATTTCAAGTTTCTATGACATTGGGAAGTAAGAGAATTATATTCCGTACGTAAAATTTGGACGCTAATTCTTTGGCGCTTAGAATTGAATAATCGGGTTGGGACTAATTAACTTTTCCTATTTATGATATTATCAATGCTCGTGCCAAATTACATCGGGAAGTGAGAGAATTAGATTCCGTATGTAAAATTTGGACGCTAATTCTTTGGCGCATAGAATTGAATATTCGAGTTGGGACCCATTAGCTTTTCCTATTTTTGACATTATCAATGCTCGTGCCAAATTTCAAGTTTCTATGACATTGGGAAGTGAGAAAATTATATTCTGTGCGAAAAATTTGGACGCTAATTCTTTGGTGCTTAGAATTGAATAATTGCATTGGAACCCATTAACTTTTCCTATTTATGACATAATCAATGCTCATGCTAAATTTCAAATTTCTATGACATAGGGAAGTGAGAGAATTAGATTCCGTACGTAAAATTTAAATGCTAGTTCTTTTGCACTAGAATTAAATAATCGAGTTGGGACCCATTAGCTTTTCCTATTTATGACATAATCAATGCTCGTGCCAAATTTCCTGTTTCTACGACATCGGGAAGTGAGAGAATTAGTGGCAATGATGGAAATCGAACAACCTACGTGGGGGGGTGTAACTGTTGACGACGCTCGCACGCGCGCCATTTATCATAGGATAGTTGTACTATGCCTATAATCTTCCCAGGAGTGTACTCAACAACTTCCCAAAGTTTCATGGCGATTGGATTTATGGTGTAGTAGCGCATAAAGGACAAACAGGCAGACAGACAGACACGCATACATTCAATTTTATATATATATAGACTAGCTTACCCGTTGCGCGTTGCTGCGAAGACAGACATACATACATACATTCGTTTTTATATATCTAAATAACCAATCACAGCGCAGCTTTCAAGTTACCTCAGTGGTATAATATATAACCACCAATCACAGCGCAGCTTTCATGTTACCTCAGTGGTATAATATATAACAAAAAATCGCAGTGCAGCTTTCATGTAACCTTGATAGTATAAGAAGTAGCAACCAATCACAGCACAGCTTACATGTTGCCTCAGCAGTATAATGTATAGCAACCAATCACAGCACAGCTTTCATTTTACCTGAGCATTCTCAATATCCATCAATTGTCAAGCGAAACGTTCGGCGGATGCATCATTTTGTAGTTGAACACACAACCCATTGCTTGTAATGCCTTTTGCTTTCGTGCTTGAGATGGAAATCAAACCATCTTTGCTTGGGGGGCATAACTGTCGTTGATGCTCGCACGTGCGCCACCTATCGTAGGATAGTACAACTGTACTATGCCAGTAATCTTCCCAGGAGTGTACTCAACAACTTCCTAAAGTTTCATGGCGATTGGATGAATGGTGTAGTAATGCATAAAGGACAGACAGACAGACATTCATTTTTATATATATAGATAACATCAGGAAGTGAGAGAATTAGATTCCGTATGTAAAATTTGGATGCTAATTCTTTGGCGCTTAGAATTGAATAATCGAGTTATGACCCATTAACTTTTCCTATTTATGGCATAATCAATGCTCGTGTCAAATTTCATGTTTCTATGACATCGGGAAGTGAGAAACTTGGATTCCGTACGTAAAATTTGGACACTAATTCTTTGGCGCTTAGAATTGAATAATCGAGTTGCGGCCCATTAACTTTTCCTATTTATGACATAATCAATGCTCGTGCCAAATTACATCGGGAAGTGAGAGAATTAGATTCCTTACTACGTAAAATTTGGACGCTGATTCTTTAGCGCTTAGAATAAAATAATCGAGTTGGGACCCATTAACTTTTCCTATTTATGACATAATCAATGCTTATGCCAAATTTCATATTTCTATGACATCGCGAAGTGATGGAATTAGATTCCGTATGTAAAATTTGGACGCCAATTCTTTGGCGCTTAGAATTGAATAATCGAGTAGAGACCCATTAGCTTTTCCTATTTATGATATAGTCCATGCTCGTGCCAAATTTCAAGTTTCTATGACGTTGGGAAGTGAAGGAATTAGATTCCGTACGTAAAATTTGGACGCTAATTTTTTTGCGCTTAGAATTGAAAAATCGAGTTAGGACCTATTAATTTTTCCTATTTATGACATAATCCATGCTCGTGCCAAATTACATCGGGAAGTGAGAGAATTAGATTCCGTACGTAAAATTTGGACACTAATTCTTTGGCGCTTAGAACTGAATAATCGGGTTTGGACTCATTACCTTTTCCTATTTATTATATAATCAATGCTCGTGCCAAATTACATCGGGAAGTGAGAAAATTAGATTCCATACGTAAAAGTTGGACGCTAGTTCTTTTGTGCTCAGAATTGAATAATCGAGTTGGGACCTATTATCTTTACCTATTTATGACATAATCAATGCTCGTGCTAGATTTCAAGTTTCTATGACATTGGGAAGTGAGAAAATTAGATTCCGTACGTAAAATTTAAACGCTAATTCTTTGGCGCTTAGAATTGAATAATCGAGTTGGGACCCATTAGCTTTTCCTGTTTATGACATGATCAATGCTCATGCCAATTTCAAGTTTCTATGACATTGGGAAGTGAGAGAATTAGATTCCGTACCTAAAATTTGAACGCTAGTTCTTTTGCGCTAGAATTGAATTATCGAGTTGGGACCCATTAACTTTTCCTATTTATCATATAATCAAGGCTCATGTTAAATTTCATATTTCTATGAAATCGGCTAGTGAGAAAATTAGATTCCTTACTACGTAAAATTTGGACGCTAATTTTTTGGCACTTAGAATTGAATAATCGAGTTGGGACCCATTAACTTTTCCTATTCATGACATAATCAATGCTCGTGCCAAATTACATCGGGAACCGAGAGAATTATATTCTGTACGTAAAATTTGGACGCTAATTTTTTTGCGCTTATCATTGAATAATCGAGTTGGGTCCTATTAACTTTTCTTATTTATGCCATAATCAATGCTCATGCCAAATTTCATGTTTCTATGACATTGGGAAGTGAGAAAACTAGATTCCGTACGTAAAATTTGGACGCTAATTCTTTTGCGCTTAGAATTGAATAATCCTAATAGCTTTTCCTATTTATTTTTTTTTATAAATCAGATTTTTATTAACATTTTTAAATTTTTTAACACTTCAATCAGCATATTGTAATACGTGAGGAGTTTTAACATTTTCAGCAGTATGAACTACGTGTCTCGCGGGTTATGTCCCAATCCTCCGCACGCCAATCGTCATATCTCAAAATTTTCCATGTGCTCCCAGCCAGGGGGGTCGAATATGAAATTAGGTTTAGGTAACCCCCTGCCCAGTTGGTGATGATGGGATGATGGCTCCAAGGGGTTCCCTCTGCTATTGATTAATCCGTATTTATTGACGTGTCGGAGGATGGGGACTTCCAAAGATCATCTCTCAGTAAGACACAGCAATGCATAAACTAATGTGCGAAATAACTGGTAAACATGGTAAAATAACAGTTGAGTGAAAATAAAAATGGGATAAAAGGAATGGAGTTAAATTAAATTAAAAAGGAGGGGTTTGGAAGGTGGGCGGGTGGATGGGGGGCGGGTTAGGGGGTGGGGGCTGTATGCAGGCTCCATGCGGGTCATACTCTCTCCTACCTCCTCTGCATCAGTGTTTGTCTTTTGGAATTGATGCTGCATCCGCGTTCAACGCCCGAGGCCCATCCACCTCTCACTATCTCCAGTCGTCTGAGAGCTGCCTCCTCCTCCGTCAGTTGATGGGTAATGGGAGGGCAGCGAAGTTTGGGGCTCACGCCTAGCCCCCTCATGTTTCATCAGGGCTCAGCTGGTGCTGATCCCTGACATTTCTTCTCATATCGCTCCAGGGGAACCAGGTCAAAATAAAGTCCTCATGGGTGCCCCTCTTCCAGCTTGTAAGCTCTTCTAGGTTGCAGATCATATCGGCTTTTTCTCTCCACTGTTTTGGGGATGGTGGGGTTTGCTGTAGCCAGTATAGTGGTATTAATGCTTTTGCAGCGTCTAATAAATGGGCTATTAATTTGTTTTTGCGAGGATGGAATTGCGTGGATGGTTTCCACAAAAAAACCATGTCTGGTGTGATTGTTAGTGCCGGGGAGAGGACCTTTAGGTCCTTTTCCACTTCCTTCCAGAACGCAGTGATACCTGAGCACTCCCACCAAATGTGAAGAAAGGTCCCTATTTCGGCGTCGCATCTCCAGCATCTGTTATGTGGGGCTAATTTGTAATTATATAGCCATTGGGGGGTTTTATACAACCTGACTAGTAATTTATAGTGGCTTTCTTGCATGAGTACGCAAGGAGAAAGTCCGTAGGCCAGGTCAAGAATTAATTTAGTGTCCGCCGTCGACAGGGAGATACCCAGCTCCTTTTCCCAAGAGGTTAGGAAATTAGGTTTGGTAAATATGGGGGGGGGGGGGGGGGGCTATAAAGTTTTTTCCTATGGTGGATATTTTCCTGGCGTTGGGCGTAGGTGCTCCCAGACTGTTTTCAAAACTTGTTTTAGGTCTAGTTGACTTATATGTGGACAGAAATTCCTTCAGGACTCCTTTGACGTGTGCTGCATGTAGAAAGGAGAGCGAGTTGTTGGGCGCCAGTGTGGTTAAGATGGCTTCTGGGGGTTTGTGGGCTTGATTTTGGACGTCCTCTATCTTACTATTCTCAAGTTGTTTCCATATACTGGAGGATCCTGGGTCGTGGTGGGTCCCTAATAGTCTGCTTAAGCCACAGATTGGTGTCATCGGGGAGGGGTCTGGGGCCAGCGATTTTTTTAAGTCTGTCCCAGATCTCGCAGGGGCCTCTAAGTAAGGGGTTAAAGTTTTTCGCTCTGTACTGGTTTTTAACTGGGAACCATAGGTCCTCCAGCAGGGTGTCGCCGTGTGAGGCCATCGCCAACTTCTGTAACAGAAGGTCTCTGGGTGGGTGTGTTAACTCCATCCAGTAGCTAAGTTGAGTAGCTTGATAGTAGTCCTGGACGCTTGGCAAGTCCATCCCCCCCTCTGACTTCCTTCTCGTCATTAAGCTATATGCAAGCCTGGGTCTTTCTTGTTTCCACACATAGCTCGTGAAGAGAGTTCTCAAGGATTTGAAAAAGGAGAGTGGGAGGTGAATAGGAATCATACGCATTCTGTAAATAATTATAGAGAGTACGTATGATTTTAGAATATTTTTCCTCCCAAACCACGACAGGAATGGGAGATCGTATGAGCGCAGGAGGGATTTTACTTGGGGAATTAAGGGTTGAAAATTATGCAGGTATAAGTCCTCGGTTCTTTTAGTAAGCTTAACCCCAAAATAGTCTATCGCTGTCTCAGACCATGTGAAGGGTGAGCTGGACCTCAACGGCGCACTTTGTGTTTTTGGGATTGAGATATTGAGGATTGTGGATTTGGTGAAGTTTACCTTGAAATTTGAGAGAGAGACAAAGTCCTCCAAGAGTGCAGTGAGTCTGGGAAGACTTTTCTCTGGTTTAGTGATTACAAACATTATATCATCTGCAAATGCAGCCGTCGACAATGTGTGCGAGTGTACGCTCAGACCTCTAATGTCCGGGTCCTGCCTTTCCCATTGGAGAAGGGGCTCCATGGTGAGAATGAAAAGCGAGGGGGAAAGAGGGCAGCCCTGTCGTGTCCCATTACGGATGTCGAACGGCGGCGAGAGTGCTTCATTTACTTTTAGTCTCGCATGTGGTTTTGTGTAAAGAGAAAATATAGCTGTAATCAAGGGAGTGGGGAAATTGAATCTGTGGAGTACTCTTTCCATAAAGGTCCAGCTCACCCTATCAAACGCTTTCTCCGCGTCGGTACTAACAAAGGCCATTGGGATTTTGCGAGTTTGGGCATACTTCGCGGCATGGAGTAGTCTTACGCTGTTTTCCCTACCCTCTCTGCCTTTGACGAATCCAGCTTGTTCAGGGTCTATTAATGCAGGTATAAATTCTCCCATTCTCCTGGCCAAGAGTTTGGCCCAAATTTTTATATCTTGGTTGATAAGTGATATACGTCTATAGCTGCTGCACTGTTCCGGATCTTTTCCCTCTTTTAGGATAAGAGTGAGGTGCGCCTCTTGCGCTTGTTTGGGCAGCTCCACTCCGCTCAAGAGGGCGTTGAACAATTCTGTTAATCTGGGAATTAGTTGCACCTTAAAGGCTTTGTAGTAAGCTAGCGAAAGGCCATCCGGCCCTGGGCTTTTGCCATGTGGAGAGGAGTTTAAGACTTCTTCTATCTCTTTTTCTGTAATCGGGGTTAGTAAGCCTGACGCCTCTGCCTCTTCTAGTTCTGGCAGATTAAGGGATTTCAGGAGCGCATCTATTTTCTCAATAGTACTCTGTCGGGATAGGGGGCTGCCACTCTCCTTCAGGTTATACAATTTTGAGTAGTAGGATTGAAATTCCTTCGCGATTTCATCAGTGGAGGAGACCGCAGTCCCCATCTGTGTTTTTATAGAGAGGATCGCATTCCTGACCTTAGCTTTCTTTAGCAGTGCTGTCATAAGTTTGCTGCCTCGGTTACCATGGGCATAGTGGGCTTGTTTGAGATACATATGCTTTTTGTTAAATTTATCTGTAAGGATACAGCGCAGTTGGTGTCTTAGGGAGGCTAGTTCTTCTAGGTTGTTTTTCTTCTGCGAGAGCTTAGTGACTCGTTCTAGATTTGCTATTTGGGAGAGTATTTTGTCTATTTCTTTCTGGTTCTGCTTTTTTACTCTCGAGCCGAGTGCTATTAAGAGGCCTCTCACGTAGGCTTTATGAGCCTCCCATACCATGGGTGTATCAACGCTTCCGTCTAAGTTATTTTTAAAAAATATTCTTCTAAGAGGTTTCCTATATTAATTCTTTCCTCAAGGGGGTCCAGGAGAGAGTCATTTAGGCGCCATCTCCACTTGCGGGGGGTGGGTTGCGGTAGGCAGATATCTATATGTATAGGGGCATGGTCCGAAACAGTAGCAGAGTCTATGCTAGCCTTTTTTATATATTTTAGTAGATCTGGCAAGGTACATAGATAGTCAAGTCTCTGAAAAGAGGAGTGCACTTGGGAGAAAAAGGAATAGTCTTTAGATGTGGGGTGTAGGAGTCGCCAAGCGTCCAGGACTCCCAGCTCCTGCATGGCTTTGTGCAGTCTTTTTAGTTTTGTCTGTGAGATCTGTGATCGACCTGTTGTCGAGTCAAGCAATGGATTTAGAGTAACGTTCAAGTCGCCCCCCAGTATAATATGTCCAACCGCGAATTGTTTGAGGATCTCAAGCTGTTTGACTAGCCAGGAGATTTGATCGGAATTTGGCACATACAGGTTTGCTAGTGTTAATTTTTTGTTATTAATTGAGCCTTTAACGAAGAGTGCTCTTCCTTCGCTATCTCGGAGTGTTGATTCCAATTTGAAGGGGATAGTTTTATGGAACATTATGGCTACCCCTTTAGAGGCGGAATGTGGGTGGGTGTTGTGAAATTGTTGCTGGAGGCCCATTCCCGGGAGAAGAAAGTATTTGTCTTTTTTAAAATGTGTCTCCTGCAGCATTAGGATTTTCGTCTTGTATTTTTTGAGCAATTGTGCAACATTGTGTCTCTTACCCAGAGAGTTTAGGCCTCGGGCGTTGAACGATGTGATGCGTATAGAGGTCATTTCAATTCCGTTTCCTCAGTCCAAGTGCTAAATCTGTGGATACAAATGAGGAGAAAGAGAATGAGGAGAGGTCCCGCAAAAGCTTAAACTTGGAACCACTATTCAAGCTCGCTTTTTTTTTTGTTGATGAAGACCACAGTACACGTGGGAGCAGAGGTGAATGGATTAAGTGGGGTTAGGGTAAGGCTCTGGGTAAAGGGGTAGGTATTAGGTTAGACAGGGGAGGGGGCGTAGGTGTGTCCAGTCTATTGAGGTGCCGTTCAAGAGGTCACAAAGCGCACAGGTCCGTCAGTAGGAGCCTAGAGCGGCGCTTATTTAATCAATACTCTCGCGGCTCCTCAATATAGTGGGGAAGGGGGAGGAGTAACCATTAACAAGAACAGGTTAGTAACAATTCAAGTGTGCCTGGCCCCAGAGGGACAGGCCCCATCGCAAAGACTATTCATGTTAGTTTTATAGTTGCGATAATTAAGGTTGCCAACTCGGTGGGCGAACTAAGGGAACATTTGAGTCCTTCGTCCAGGGTTTCAATTCCTGATATTCAGGAAGACGTTGACCCTTTAGCTTTTCATGTGTTCTCTTGGAGGGTTCCCACTCTGTTTTTCCTTTCTCTTGGGGATCTGGTGTTTCCCGGAATCTGCTCCACTCCTGCTAAAGATAGTGTGGGGAGCGTGGGAAAATCAATAGGCTCCATTTCCAAGATATGCCAACACTTTTGCAGGTCCTTTGGCGTGCGGATATTAATTCAACGGCCTTTGATGTTTATTCCCAGTCCGAAAGTTCTCATGAAGCTTCTGGATACCTGTTCAGTTTCTTCACCTTCTGAAGACACCTCCCCCTCCTTTTCTGTGCTGGGTGGTGCAGAAGCTGTTAGGTTTAAAGACTTTTTGCTAGAAAGGTGCGGGGATCTGGAAACCCTTTCTTTGAAGAATTTTTGCATATCGGGTTGGCTTTTTGCTGTTCGGGGTGTGCTTAGAGTATCGTTGCTCCTATCTCTACTGCTTTTCCCCATTATGCGTTTGAGTTGGTTTCTGACTTAAGTCATACGATGAGGCCCGTCCCTTATTGTGTCTCTTTACTTAGCCATTAGGTGGTTGTGGCCTTGTGGCTTCACTTAGAATTGAGTTTTAGTAGTAACTGTCCTCTTTAGTGACCGCAGCCCTCCAGTCACTGGATGCAAGACACTGATGGGGGATGGTCAGAGGCCTCTTGTATAGGGCTGGTGCAGTATTTCAGGGGCACCTATGTAGTAAGTGCAAATTGTGGGGGCTCTCAGCCAGAGCCCACTGAAAAAATTCAGGCTGCGCCTGTATACAGTTCTTTGAGTCAAAGATACTCCTCACCCTCTGTAATCACCCACTTCAGAAAGGTGTGAATGGAGAGTGAGAGAGAGGTAAGTGAGATAATGAGGGGGGTCTTTTCTTAGTCCCGGACGTGTATGGGCCTCATTCTCTTGGCTATTGGCAGCTGCGTTTGCTGTTGTTGGTGGTGACAATGGCCTAGATTGCGTAGTTCGCAGATGTAGCTGTCCCCTGAGGGGGAGCATGGAGATCTCCCTGAGGGGGGGGGGGGTTTGAGGCTCTAAGTGGTGTGCTTAGTTACAGTCCTGTGGGGCTTGCAGATGAGACCGATCTCCGGTGGACCAGCTCTTCCCTGTATAGGGTTTAGGGCTCCGGTCAGATCTGCAGCTTCAGCCTCCGTCCTCACTATCTGCTTCTCCCTCTGCGGGGGGGAAGGGCGCCGCTGCTGCGCCGCTCGGGTCCGGCTTGTTCCCCCTGTCTCCTGCTCAAACCTTTTCCGGGTGGCCCTCTCCAGGCTGCGGGACCGCTGCTGTCCATTTGTGTCCCCGGAGGTTCCCGCCGGTAGCGTGCTCCGCCGCGCGCCTCCGAGTCGGCGCGAAAATTGAGGCCCCCAGCTTTCTCGTCGGAGCTAGGCCCAGCCGGTTTTCAGCGTCGGGGAGAGAGTCGGAGGGTCTCTTTCTGTTCGCTCGCCTGCGGAGCAGCCTTTGCTGATGTTCAGCGGACTTTTCTGGCGACAGGAGAGACGGTAAGTGGGTTTTTTCTGTCCCAGTTGCAGGAGCAAGGTTCCCGCACGTCCGCTTCCTCTGCTCATCTGCTAGCTAGGCCACGCCCCCAGCTTTTCCTATTTATGACATAATCAATACTCGTGCCAAATTTCAAGTTTTTATGACACCGAGAAGTGAGAGAATTAGATTCCATATGTAAAACTTGGACGCTAATTCTTTTGCGCTTAGAATTGAATAATCGAGTTGGGACCCATTAACTTTTCCTATTTATGACATAATCAATGCTCGTGCTAAATTTCAAGTTTCAATGAAATTGGGAAGTAAGAGAATTATATTCCGCACGTAAAATTTGGACGCTAATTCTTTTGCGCTTAGAATTGAATAATCAAGTTGGGACCCATTAGCTTTTCCTATTTATGACAAAATCAATGCTTGTGCCAAATTTCAAGTTTCTATGACATTGGGAATTGAGAGAATTAGATTCCGTATGCAAAATTTGGACGCTAATTCTTTTGCACTTAGAATTTAATAATCGAGTTGGGACCCATTAACTTTTCCTATTTATGACATAATCAATGCTCGTGCCAAATTTGAAGCTTCTATGACATTGGGAAGTGAGAAAATTAGATTCCGTACGTACAATTTGGACGCTAATTCTTTGGCACTTAGAATTTAATAATCGAGTTGGGACCCATTAGCTTTCCCTGTTTATAACATAATCAATGCTCGTGCCGAATTTAAAGTTTCTATGACATTGGAAAGTGAGAGAATTAGATTTCGTACGTAAAATTTGGACGCTAGTTCCTTTGTACTAGAATTAAATAATCGAGTTGGCACCCATTAGCTTTTCCTATTTATGACATAATCAATGCTCATGCCAAATTTCATGTTTCCACGACATCGGGAAGGGATAGAATTAGTGGCAATGATGGAAATCGAACAATCTACGTGGGGGGGGGGGCGTAACTGTCGACGACACTCGCACACGCGCCATTTATCGTAGGATATATGTACTATGCCTATAATCTTCCCCGGAGTGTACTCAACAACGTCCCAAAGTTTCATGGCGATCGGATGAATGGTGTAGTAGCGCATAAAGGACAAACAGGCATACACGCATACATTCAATTTTATATATATCGACTAGCAACCAATCACAGCACAGCTTTCATGTTACCTCAGCAGTATAAGAAATAGCAACCAATCACAGCACAGCTTTCATTTTACCTGAGTGTTCTCAATATCCAGCAATTGTCAAGCGAAACACTCGGCGGATGCATCATTCTGTAGTTGAACACGCATCCCGTTGCTCGTAATGCCTTTTGCCTTCGTGCTTGAGATGGAAATCAAACGATCTTTGTTTGGGGGCATAACTGTCGACGATGCTCGCACGCGCGCCACCTATCGTAGGATAGTTGTACTATGCCAGTAATCTTCCCAGGAGTGTACTGAACAACTTCCTAGAGTTTCATGGCGATTGGATGAATGGTGTAGTAATGCATAAAGGAGATATAGACATTCATTTTTATATATATATAGATGATATCAGGAAGTGAGAGAATTAGATTCCGCATGTAAAATTTGGACGCTAATTCTTTTGCGCTTAGAATTGAATAATCGAGTTGGGACCAATTAACTTTTCCTATTTATGACATAATCAATGCTCGTGTCAAATTTCATGTTTCTATGACATCGGGAAGTGAGAAAATTAGATTCCGTACGTAAAATTTGGACGCTAATTCTTTGGCGCTTAGAATTGAATAATCGAGGTGCGTGGCCTAGGACATGGAGCAGTAGGTACCACCTCTACAGAGCTCCCGCTAAACCCCGACTACAACTGTGTCTACACCGCATCCACGGACACAGCACCGCTCCCATGGAACGCATAAAGAAGCAGGGAGACCGGGGGACGCCGGAACTGGAAGAAACAGGCCCACTGGACGTGTACCTGGCTCATCTGCCGAGGCGGCCGGCCGGCACGGAGGTCCCCAAGATGGCGCCGCCGCTCAGGGAAGTGGGAGGAGCCTCACGTCCGCTCCCAGCGGAGCCGCTCCAGACAGCCGCACGGTACTCTGCCCCGTCGCAGGGCAGCAACATAAGCCCTATAGACCCCCGTCACCAGCGTAACTTATCCCCGCAGCCCCAGAGACAGAGAAAGCTGGCCAGCAGCCTCCCGCGGCAGGCCCCGCCCACCTCGTCCGGCGCCATACCCAAGAAGGGGCCAGCAACCAGGGCTCTCAGAGGGGGCTCCCTAGACACCCCAGCACAGACAGAAACTGGCAAGGGAGACCAGAAAAGCGCCCCTCGGACCCGGGGACCACAGCCACTGCCTAGAGACAGCCTGAGCCAGAAGAGCAAGGGCACAGGCCCCCAAGCAAAAGAGCAGAGAAGCTGCACACCCCTGGACACGGCAGACCAAGGGACAATCCCCTCCAGCCAAACGCCAGAGATGACAAGCTGTGATAACAGGCCCCCAAGCGCACGCTCCGGCTATGATGGCCCAGACGAGCAGCTCCCTGAGACTCCCGAAAACACCTCGCCTTCCATCTCGACACCACCATTAAAGGGGGCAGGATCCCAGGTCCATGCCAAAGCGACCTTGCTGACAGATTCAGAAGAAGACGAAGCCGCCGATGGCGGAGAATGGGACTGGAAAGCTCATCTAAAGAGCATCCCTACAAGAAACGAAGTCGACGCACTACTGAAAAGGGCAACTTGCTCACAAATGCAAGCCATTGAAGCCCTGCAAGCAGACATAAAACACAGAGGACACAGAGTCGCTGAATCAGAAGAAACACAAATCCAGATGCAGTCACAGCTCACTGAACACCACAGAATTCTACAAGACCATTTCTCGCAAATCTCCAATATCCTAACCCAGCTCGACGATATTGAAAACCGCAACAGAAGGAACAATATCCGAAAAATCGGCCTGAGCGAGGAAATAGAACCAGCCCAACTGGAGAAATGGGCTACAAAAAGTTTTAGCGACATCCTCAATAGATCCAAAAACAACCCAGTGGAGATCAACAGGATCCACAGATTCTTGGGGCCCAGGAATACCGATCCAGCAAGACCCCGTGACATCGTCTGTAGAATCCATTTCTACAGAGACAAAGAGGAGCTCCTCAGAAGAGTCCAGGAACGGGGCCCCTTAATCTACAAGGACACTAACCTCTTATTACTGCCCGACTTATCTAGAAGAACCCTGCAGCTCCGCAAAGCGCTGAAGCCTATACTGACAGCGCTAAAAGAAAGAAACATCCCCTACCGCTGGGGATTTCCCTTTCAGCTGCACGCCGGAAGAGACGGGCGTTCAGCTACATTTAGGGGTCTGGGCGACCTTCCAAAGTTCCTGGCCAAACTAGAACTTCCAATGATAGCCATACCTGACTGGCCCAAAGTCGACACACCAGATCCGCAGCCCCCAAGAGAAGAATGGCACCTGGTCAGCCCAAACGGGGAACGCTAGCCAGAGAGAGAGCGGAATTCCTCCTCCTTAGGCCCTATGCGCCTACTGCCTGCGACAGCAGCCTCCCGACGGAGAACTTGTCGTTAAAATCCGTGGATGCCTTGAATCATACCCCTCTGTGGGTTCAGCATTAGAAGCCGGGGTATGGGGGGAGCCGAGGTCTGGTGTTCGGGTCCAGCTTCCCCCCATACTAGGCCAGCAGCACGAGTTGCTGCAATCTAGTTTTTCACTTTTTGCCCTTTTTGTTTTGCTTTTTCTCTTTTTTTCTGCAGCCCTATTAGCTGCGTGATGTTTGTATTCGGAGACGGGATTTTCCCTGGCCTAAGATCCCGACTCAACATGAGAACAGTTCTAATTGTTACCAATCTTTGCTCTCACCTTTCCCTTTTCTGGATTCTCCCCTTCTCTAAACTTTCCTCCCCTAGGTTCCCCCATCCTACAACCACGAGGCTGTCTCCTCAACAGTGCTGGCGATGTCTCTCCAAGGGTAAGCAATGGCTCCTGTGACAATAAGCTCCTACAACATGAGAGGCCTAAACAGCCCCGGGAAAAGAAACCAGATTTTATATAATCTCCACAAAAAGAAGATCATGATTGCCTTGTTCCAAGAAACCCACTACACCACCGCAAGCACACCAGCATGCCACAATCGCTACTATCCATACTGGTTTCATGCTCCCCACCCCGACCATAAAGTTGGAGGTGTCTCCATAGCCTTTCACAAATCCTAAGCCACAGATCCTAGCGCTAGAGAGGGAGGGCGAGGGGAGGTACCTATTCCTGAAAATTAAGATATTAAACGACACTTTCACCCTCGCTAACTTTTACTTCCCTAACCAGGGCCAGGTTCTCTTCGGCACCAGAGCTCTCCAGAGATTATAAGAGTTCACAGAAAACACGACAATCATAGCCGGAGGCGACTTCAACATGGTCCTAGATCCACACCTGGACACCTCCTCAGGGCGCTCCTCAGTCTCGCTCTTGGCCATTCGCAGACTCAAGAAACACCTGGTGAGTCTACACCTAGTCGACCTGTGGAGATCCCTCCACCCGGCCGATAGGGACTATAACTGCCATTCGCGGGTCCACAACTCGTACAGCAGAATCGATTACATCTTTATCACACACAAATTGTTACACGGGGCCCCTAAATGCTCCATAGGGAATTTCCTCTGGTCCGACCATGCCCCAGTACTAGCCGAACTTAACCCAATAAAGCAGGACTACAGAGGATTTAATACTCGATCAGAACACCCTGAACGCAAGGGACAGATTTCGGGCGGGGCAATACGAGTACGGCAATAAGAGTGGGAGGTGGTTGGCTAGGGCATTGCGTCCCCAGACTCCCCAAACAAACATCTTGTCCATCCGTACCCCCTCAGGAACCGAGGTGTGCGCTCCTAGTGAGATCCTAGAAACCTTTAGGGGTTACTACTCCAAGCTTTACAACATACCCCACCAGGGGGAGATGGATGGACAAACTCATGAGCCTACAGCGCAGTACCTGCACCTTCATACACGCACCACTATCTCAGGGGCGGACTCTGAAGCACTTGAGAGTGATTTGTCGCCCTCAGAACTCTCTCAGGTTCTGAGAGACCTGAAACTGGGGAAGAGTCCGGGCCCGGACGGATTCACACCAAGGTCCAACTACTGGGTGGACAGATATCAGAACTTATGTTGTCCGCCTTTAACGCCGTCACTAAGGGTTGCCAATTCCCTCCTCAGGCCCTGCAAGCCAACATAGCTGTGATCCTGAAGCCTGGAAGGGACCCTCTCTCATGTAAAAGCTATAGACTAGAGATGAGCGAGCACCAAAATGCTCGGGTGCTCGTTACTCGAGACGAACTTTTCGCGATGCTCGAGGGTTCGTTTCGAATAACGAACCCCATTGAAGTCAATGGGCGACCCGAGCATTTTTGTATATAGCCGATGCTCGCTAAGGTTTTCGTTTGTGAAAATCTTGGCAATTCAAGAAAGTGTTGGGACCGACACAGCAACGGATAGGGCAGGCGAGGGGCTACATGTTGGGCTGCATCTCAAGTTCACAGGTCCCACTATTAAGCCACAATAGCGGCAAGAGTGGGGCCCCCCCCAACAACTTTTACTTCTGAAAAGCCCTCATTAGCAATGCATACCTTAGCTAAGCACCACACTACCTCCAGCAAAGCACAATCACTGCCTGCATGACACTCCGCTGCCACTTCTCCTGGGTTACATGCTGCCCAACCCCCCCCCCCCCCCTGCACGACCCAGTGTCCACAGCGCACACCAAATTGTCCCTGCGCAGCCTTCAGCTGCCCTCATGCCACACCACCCTCATGTCTATTTATAAGTGCGTCTGCCAGAGGAACCGCAGGCACACACTGCAGAGGGTTGGCACGGCTAGGCAGCGACCCTCTTTAAAAGGGGTGGGGCGATAGTCCACAATGCTGTACAGAAGCAATGAGAAATCCAATCCTGTGCCACCTCCATCTGGAGCTGCACACGTGGGCATAGCAATGGGGAACCTATGTGCCACACACTATTCATTCTGTCTAGGTGTCTGCATGCCCCAGTCAGACCGCGGTTTTTTATAAATAGTCACAGGCAGGTACAACTCCGCAATGGGAATTCCGTGTGCACCCACAGCATGGGTGGCTCCCTGGAACCCACTGGCTGTACATAAATGTACCCCATTGCAGTGCCCTGGACAGCAGAGCTAACGTCAG
Source organism: Eleutherodactylus coqui (assembly GCF_035609145.1). Lineage (NCBI taxonomy): Eukaryota > Metazoa > Chordata > Amphibia > Anura > Eleutherodactylidae > Eleutherodactylus > Eleutherodactylus coqui. The sequence continues at coordinate 304,063,898 of NC_089840.1, forward strand.
ATTAAATGCAGGTGGGCTACAGCCCACACTGCATGCCCCAACCGGAGCAGGGTTTTTAATTCATAGACACAGGCAGGTACAACTCCATATTGTGAAGTCCCTGTGGACCGACAGCATGGGTGGGTGCCAGGAAGCCACCGGCGGTACATAAATATATCCCATTGCATTGCCCATCACAGCTGAGGTAATAATGTCATGTTTAATGCAGGTGGGCTTCGGCCCACACTGCATGCCCCAGTCAGACTGGGGTTCTTTAGAAGTGGACACATGTAGTTACAACTCCCTGTGGACCCACAGCATGGGTGGCTCCCTGGAACCCACCGGCGGTACATAAATATATCCCATTGCATTGCCCATCACAGCTGAGGTAATAAATTCATGTTTAATGCAGGTGGGCTTCGGCCCACACTGCATGCCCCAGTCAGACTGGGGTTCTTTAGAAGTGGACACATGCAGTTACAACTCCCTGTGGACCCACAGCATGGGTGGGTGCCAGGAAGCCACTGGCGGTACATAAATACATCCCATTGCAGTGCCCAACACAGCTGATGTAACGTCAGCTGTAATGCAGGTGGGCTAAAAATTAATTTGATTACACTGTAGGCGAGGGCCCCCAAAAATTGGTGTACCAACAGTACTAATGTACCTCAGAAAAATTGCCCATGCCCAACCAAGAGGGCAGGTGAAACCCATTAATCGCTTTGGTTAATGTGGCTTAATTGGTAACTAGGCCAGGAGGCAGCCCAGTAAAAATAAAAATTGGTTGAGGTGAAAGTTTTAACGCTTTAATGAGCATTGAAACGTATACAAATTGTTTAGAAAAATTATATGACTGAGCCTTGTGGGCCTAAGAAAAATTGCCCGTTCGGCGTGATTATGTGAGGTTTCAGGAGGAGGAGCAGGAGGAGGAGGAGGAATATTATACACAGATTGATGAAGCAAAAAGGTCCCCGTTTTTGATGGGAATAGAGAACGATGCTTCCATCCGCGGGTGCAGCCTACGTATTGCTTAGGTATCACTGCTGTCCGCTGGTGGAGAAGAGAAGTCTGGGGAAATCCAGGCTTTGTTCATCTTGATGAGTGTTAGCCTGTCGGCACTGTCGGTTGACAGGCGGGTACGCTTATCTGTGATGATTCCCCCAGCCGCACTAAACGCACTCTCTGACAAGACGCTAGCCGCAGGACAAGCAAGCACCTCCAGGGCATACAGAGCGAGTTCAGGCCACGTGTCCAGCTTCGACACCCAGTAGTTGTAGGGGGCAGAGGCGTCACGGAGGACGGTCGTGCGATCGGCTACGTACTCCCTCACCATCCTTTTACAGTGCTCCCGCCGACTCAGCCGTGACTGGGGAGCGGTGACACAGTCTTGCTGGGGAGCCATAAAGCTGTCAAGGGCCTTAGAGAGTGTTGCCCTGCCTGTGCTGTACATGCTGCCTCATCTCCGCGCCTCCCCTGCTACCTGGCCCTCGGAACTGCGCCTTCGGCCACTAGCGCTGTCGGATGGGAATTTTACCATCAGTTTGTCCGCCAAGGTCCTGTGGTATAGCAACACTCTCGAACCCCTTTCCCCTTCGGGTATGAGAGTGGAAAGGTTCTCCTTATACCGTGGGTCAAGCAGTGTGCACACCCAGTAATCCGCAGTGGCCAGAATGCGTATAACGCGAGGGTCACGAGAAAGGCATCCTAACATGAAGTCAGCCATGTGTGCCAGGGTACCTGTACGCAACACATGGCAGTCCTCACTAGGAAGATCACTTTCAGGATCCTCCTCCTCCTCCTCCTCAGGCCATACACGCTGAAAGGATGACAGGCAAGCAGCATGTGTACCCTCACCAGTGGGCCAAGCTGTCTCTTCCCCCTCCTCCTCATCTTCCTCCTCCTCACCGCGCTGAGATATAGACAGGAGGGTGCTCTGACTATCCAGCGACATACTGTCTTCCCCCGGCTCTGTTTCCGAGCGCAAAGCATCTGCCTTTATGCTTTGCAGGGAACTTCTCAAGAGGCATAGCAGAGGAATGGTGACGCTAATGATTGCAGCATCGCCGCTCACCACCTGGGTAGACTCCTCAAACTTTCCCAGGACCTGGCAGATGTCTGCCAACCAGGCCCACTCTTCTGAAAAGAATTGAGGAGGCTGACTCCCACTGCGCCGCCCATGTTGGAGTTGGTATTCCACTATAGCTCTACGCTGCTCATAGAGCCTGGCCAACATGTGGAGCGTAGAGTTCCACCGTGTGGGCACGTCGCACAGCAGTCGGTGCACTGGCAGATTAAACCGATGTTGCAGGGTGCGCAGGGTGGCAGCGTCCGTGTGGGACTTGCGGAAATGTGCGCAGAGTCGGCGCACCTTTCCGAGCAGGTCTGACAAGCGTGGGTAGCTTTTCAGAAAGCGCTGAACCACCAAATTAAAGACGTGGGCCAGGCATGGCACGTGCGTGAGGCTGCCGAGCTGCAGAGCCGCCACCAGGTTACGGCCGTTGTCACACACGACCATGCCCGGTTGGAGGCTCAGTGGCGCAAGCCAGCGGTCGGTCTGCTCTGTCAGACCCTGCAGCAGTTCGTGGGCCGTGTGCCTCTTATCTCCTAAGCTGAGTAGTTTCAGCACGGCCTGCTGACGCTTGCCCACCGCTGTGCTGCCATGCCGCGCGACACCGACTGCTGGCGACGTGCTGCTGCTGCTGACACATCTTGATTGCGAGACAGAGGTTGCGTTGGAGGAGGAGGAGGAGGAGGAGGGTGCTTTAGTGGAGGAAGCATACACCACCGCAGATACCACCACCGAGCTGGGGCCCGCAATTCTGGGGGTGGGTAGGACGTGAGCGGTCCCAGGCTCTGACTCTGTCCCAGCCTCCACTAAATTCACCCAATGTGCCATCAGGGAGATATAGTGGCCCTGCCCGCCTGTGCTTGTCCACGTGTCTGTTGTTAAGTGGACCTTGGCAGTAACCGCGTTGGTGAGGGCGCGTACAATGTTGCGGGAGACGTGGTCGTGCAGGGCTGGGACGGCACATCAGGAAAAATAGTGGCAACTGGGAACTGAGTAGCGCGGGGCCGCCGCCGCCATCATACTTTTGAAGGACTCCGTTTCCACAACCCTATACGGCAGCATCTCCAGGCTGATAAATTTGGCTACGTGCACGTTTAACGCTTGAGCGTGCGGGTGCGTGGCGGCATACTTGCGCTTGCACTCAAACACTTGCGCTAGCGACGGCTGGACGCTGCGCTGACAGACATTGGTGGATGGGGCCAAGGACAGCGGAGGTGAGCGTGTGGGTGCAGGCCAGGAGACGGTAGTGCCTGTGTCCTCAGAGCGGGGTTGGATCTCAGTGGCAGGTTGGGGCACAGGGGGAGAGGCAGCGGTGCAAACCAGAGGCGGTGAACGGCCTTCGTCCCACCTTGTGGGGTGCTTGGCCATCATATGTCTGCGCATGCTGGTGGTGGTGAGGCTGGTGGTGGTGGCTCCCCGGCTGATCTTGGCGCGACAAAGGTTGCACACCACTGTTCGTCGGTCGTCTGCACTCTCAGTGAAAAACTGCCAGACCTTTGAGCACCTCGGCCTCTGCAGGGTGGCATGGCGCGAGGGGGCGATTTGGGAAATAGTTGGTGGATTATTCGGTCTGGCCCTGCCTCTACCCCTGGACACCGCACTGCCTCTTCCAACCTGCCCTGCTGCTGCCCTTGCCTCCCCCTCTGAAGACCTGTCCTCAGTAGGCGTAGCAAACCAGGTGGGGTCAGTCACCTCATTGTCCTGCTGCTCTTCCTCTGAATCCTCTGTGCGCTCCTCCCTCGGACTTACTGCCCTTACTACTACCTCACTGATAGACAACTGTGTCTCATCGTCATCGGCCTCCTCACCCACTGAAAGCTCTTGAGACAGTTGCCGTAAGTCCCCAGCCTCATCCCCCGGACCCCGGGAACTTTCCAATGGTTGGGCATCAGTGACGATAAACTCCTCTGGTGGGAGAGGAACCACTGCTGCCCAATCTGAGCAGGGGCCCGAGAACAGTTCCTGGGAGTCTGCCCGCTCCTCAGAATGTGTCATTTTCATGGAGTGAGGAGGCTGGGAGGAAGGAGGAGCAGCAGCCAGAGGATTCTGAGTTGCAGCAGTGGACGGCGCAGAACTGTGGGTGGACGATAGATTGCTGGAAGCACTTTCTGCCATCCACGACAGGACCTGCTCACACTGCTCATTTTCTAATAAAGGTCTACCGCGTGGACCCATTAAATGTGCGATGAATGTGGGGACGCCAGAAACGTGCCTCTCTCCTAATCCCGCAGCAGTCGGCTGCGATACACCTGGATCAGGAGCTCGGCCTGTGCCCACACCCGGACTAGGGCCTCCGCGTCCTCGGCCGCGCCCACGTCCTCTAGGCCTACCCCTACCCCTCAGTATGCTGTATTACCAGTAATGCAGAAACAGAACGCTGTAATTAAATGTGCCGCTTATTGGCCTGTGGTTGGAGGCTGATTTCGCTTACGGAACGCCAGGAAATAATTTGGCGCAAGCCTGCTGTAACACTTAGCTGGCTGCGTATGATTTTGTAGAACTACTACACCCAGCACACACAGACCCAGAACACTGAGCACAGTCACAGGCAGGCCAAATAGATTTTTTGCCCAAATTTTTTTAGCAAAGGCCCACTGCCTATATTTAATCAATAATATTAATATGTCTTGTGTCCCTGCCTATGCACTTCTGTCCCTGGAGTATGTCACAGAACTGCAGAGTGTTGCACTGTGGACTGCAATACAGCAGTGATTTCACAGCCCAGACAGAGCCAGGAAATAATTTGGCGCAAGCCTGCTGTAACACTTAGCTGGCTGTGTATGATTTTGTAGAACTACTACACCCAGCACACACAGACCCAGAACACTGAGCACAGTCACAGGCAGGCCAAATAGATTTTTTGCCCAAATTTTTTTAGCAAAGGCCCACTGCCTATATTCAATGAATATGTCTTCTGTCCCTGCCTCCACACTTCTGTCCCTGGAGTATGTCACAGAACTGCAGAGTGTTGCACTGTGGACTGCAATACAGCAGTGATTTCACAGCCCAGACAGAGCCAGGAAATAATTTGGCGCAAGCCTGCTGTAACACTTAGCTGGCTGCATATGATTTTGTAGAACTACTACACCCAGCACACACAGACCCAGGACACTGAGCACAGTCACAGGCAGGCCAAATAGATTTTTTGCCCAATATTTTTTAGAAAAGGCCCACTGCCTATATTCAATGAATATGTCTTCTGTCCCTGCCTCCACACTTCTGTCCCTAGATTATGTCACAGAACTGCAGAGTGTTGCACTGTGGACTGCAATACAGCAGTGATTTCACAGCCCAGACAGAGCCAGGAAATAATTTGGCGCAAGCCTGCTGTAACACTTAGCTGGCTGTGTATGATTTTGTAGAACTACTACACCCAGCACACACAGACCCAGAACACTGAGCACAGTCACAGGCAGGCCAAATAGATTTTTTGCCCAAATTTTTTTAGCAAAGGCCCACTGCCTATATTCAATCAATAATATTAATATGTCTTCTGTCCCTGCCTACGCACTTCTGTCCCTGGAGTATTACTGCAGGGCGCAATGCTCTGCACGGCCGATATACCAAAAAAAAGAAATGTGCAACACTGCAAAAAGCAGCCTCCACAGTACTGCACACGGTTAGATGTGGCCCTAAGAAGGACCGTTGGGGTTCTTGAAGCCTACAATAACGCCTAACACTCTCCCTATAGCAGCTCCAACACGATAGCACTTTCCCTCAGCTATGTCACAACGCATCTGTGGCGAGCCGCGGGAGGGGCCGATTTTTATACTCGGGTGACACCTGATCTCGCCAGCCACTCACTGCAGGGGGGTGGTATAGGGCTTGAACGTCACAGGGGGAAGTTGTAATGCCTTCCCTGTCTTTCAATTGGCCAGAAAAGCACGCTAACGTCTCAGAGATGAAAGTGAAAGTAACCCGAACATCGCGTGGTACTCGTTACGAGTAACGAGCATCTCGAACACGCTAATACTCGAACGAGTATCAAGCTCGGACGAGTACGTTCGCTCATCTCTACTATAGACCCATCTCCCTCATTAATAGTGACCTTAAAATATTTTCCAAAATGCTGGCCAATAGGTTAAATCCTCTTATCCCATCCCTTATCCATATTGATCAAGTTGGATTTGTTCCGGGAAGGGAGGCCAGAGAGAACATGATAAAAACACTATCACTGATCAATAAAGCTCGGAGATCCCATACCCCACTGTGCCTTCTCGCAGTAGACGCAGAGAAGGCCTTTGACAGGGTGAGATGGTCCTTCCTGGAACAGGTGTTGAGGGAGGTGGGTCTGGGCCCGAGGGCCCTTTCCTGGATCATGGCCCTATACAGCAACCCCTCTGCGCGTATCAGAGTGAATGGTCTTCTGTCTGAGCCCTTTCAAATCCGGAATGGGACAAGACAGGGCTGCCCCCTTTCCCCACTCCTATACATTCTAGCGATGGAACCGCTGGCAGCAGCCCTGAGGAGTAACCCTGACATTCGGGGGATGCCAGGCGGAGGCGGAGAACAAAAAATCTCCATTTTTGCAGACGACCTGCTGATGTACGTTACGAGTCCCAATACGTCAATGCCCGCAATTCTACAAGAATTAACAAGTTATGGGAAAATTAGTAACTTTAAGATAAATCTTCAAAAATCCCTCCACCCGGCCGATAGGGACTATAACTGCCATTCGCGGGTCCACAACTCGTACAGCAGAATCGATTACATCTTTATCACACACAAATTGTTACACGGGGCCCTTAAATGCTCCATAGGGAATTTCCTCTGGTCCGACGATGCCCCAGTACTAGCCGAACTTAACCCAATAAAGCAGGACTACAGAGGAAATTAAATTTGAAATTAAAGGAAATTAATTGGAAATTAAACGACAATTTACTTAAAGATCCCATATGCATGGATGACATCACCAAAACAATCACCACCTTCTTAGAGACCCACACAGCAGATACAACCCCAGCGCCACTCAAATGGGAGGCACTAAAATGTACCCTGAGAGGAGTCTTTATCTCGCACGGCTCGAGGCTTAAAAAAGAACGGTCATATAGACTCAAACAGCTATTCCGTGACCTAGAGTCCCGCGAAACAGCCAACAAAGCACAGAGGTCAGAAGCCCTACTAACAGACATCATAAATATCAGGCACGAGATCTTGGCCATACTCGATCAGAACACCCTGAACGCAAGGGAAAGATTTCGGGCGGGGCAATACGAGTACGGCAATAAGAGTGGGAGGTGGTTGGCTAGGGCATTGCGTCCCCAGACTCCCCAAACAAACATCTTGTCCATCCGTACCTCCTCAGGAACCGAGGTGTGCGCTCCTAGTGAGATCCTAGAAACCTTTAGGGGTTACTACTCCAAGCTTTACAACATACCCCACCAGGGGGAGATGGATGGACAAACTCATGAGCCTACAGCGCAGTACCTGCACCTTCATACACGCACCACTATCTCAGGGGCGGACTCTGAAGCACTTGAGAGTGATTTGTCGCCCTCAGAACTCTCTCAGGTTCTGAGAGACCTGAAACTGGGGAAGAGTCCGGGCCCGGACGGATTCACACCAAGGTTTTATGAACTACTGGGTGGACAGATATCAGAACTTATGTTGTCCGCCTTTAACGCCGTCACTAAGGGTTGCCAATTCCCTCCTCAGGCCCTGCAAGCCAACATAGCTGTGATCCTGAAGCCTGGAAGGGACCCTCTCTCATGTAAAAGCTATAGACTAGAGATGAGCGAGCACCAAAATGCTCGGGTGCTCGTTACTCGAGACGAACTTTTCGCGATGCTCGAGGGTTCGTTTCGAATAACGAACCCCATTGAAGTCAATGGGCGACCCGAGCATTTTTGTATATAGCCGATGCTCGCTAAGGTTTTCGTTTGTGAAAATCTGGGCAATTCAAGAAAGTGTTGGGAACGACACAGCAACGGATAGGGCAGGCGAGGGGCTACATGTTGGGCTGCATCTCAAGTTCACAGGTCCCACTATTAAGCCACAATAGCGGCAAGAGTGGGCCCCCCCCCCCAACAACTTTTACTTCTGAAAAGCCCTCATTAGCAATGCATACCTTAGCTAAGCAGCACACTACCTCCAACAAAGCACAATCACTGCCTGCATGACACTCCGCTGCCACTTCTCCTGGGTTACATGCTGCCCAACCCCCCCCCCCCTGCACGACCCAGTGTCCACAGCGCACACCAAATTGTCCCTGCGCAGCCTTCAGCTGCCCTCATACCACACCACCCTCATGTCTATTTATAAGTGCGTCTGCCAGAGGAACCGCAGGCACACACTGCAGAGGGTTGGCACGGCTAGGCAGCGACCCTCTTTAAAAGGGGTGGGGCGATAGTCCACAATGCTGTACAGAAGCAATGAGAAATCCAATCCTGTGCCACCTCCATCTGGAGCTGCACACGTGGGCATAGCAATGGGGAACCTATGTGCCACACACTATTCATTCTGTCTAGGTGTCTGCATGCCCCAGTCAGACCGCGGTTTTTTATAAATAGTCACAGGCAGGTACAACTCCGCAATGGGAATTCCGTGTGCACCCACAGCATGGGTGGCTCCCTGGAACCCACCGGCTGTACATAAATGTACCCCATTGCAGTGCCCTGGACAGCAGAGCTAACGTCAGATTAAATGCAGGTGGGCTTCAGCCCACACTGCATGCCCCAACCGGAGCAGGGTTTTTAATTCATAGACACAGGCAGGTACAACTCCATATTGTGAAGTCCCTGTGGACCGACAGCATGGGTGGGTGCCAGGAAGCCACCGGCGGTACATAAATGTATCCCATTGCATTGCCCATCACAGCTGAGGTAATAATGTCATGTTTAATGCAGGTGGGCTTCGGCCCACACTGCATGCCCCAGTCAGACTGGAGTACTTTAGAAGTGGACACATGTAGTTACAACTCCCTGTGGACCCACAGCATGGGTGGCTCCCTGGAACCCACCGGCGGTACATAAATATATCCCATTGCATTGCCCATCACAGCTGAGGTAATAAATTCATGTTTAATGCAGGTGGGCTTCGGCCCACACTGCATGCCCCAGTCAGACTGGGGTTCTTTAGAAGTGGACACATGCAGTTACAACTCCCTGTGGACCCACAGCATGGGTGGGTGCCAGGAAGCCACCGGCGGTACATAAATACATCCCATTGCAGTGCCCAACACAGCTGATGTAACGTCAGCTGTAATGCAGGTGGGCTAAAAATTAATTTGATTACACTGTAGGCGAGGGCCCCCAAAAATTGGTGTACCAACAGTACTAATGTACCTCAGAAAAATTGCCCATGCCCAACCAAGAGGGCAGGTGAAACCCATTAATCGCTTTGGTTAATGTGGCTTAATTGGTAACTAGGCCAGGAGGCAGCCCAGTAAAAATAAAAATTGGTTGAGGTGAAAGTTTCAACGCTTTAATGAGCATTGAAACGTATACAAATTGTTTAGAAAAATTATATGACTGAGCCTTGTGGGCCTAAGAAAAATTGCCCGTTCGGCGTGATTATGTGAGGTTTCAGGAGGAGGAGCAGGAGGAGGAGGAATATTATACACAGATTGATGAAGCGAAAAGGTCCCCGTTTTTGATGGGAATAGAGAACGATGCTTCCATCCGCGGGTGCAGCCTACGTATTGCTTAGGTATCGCTGCTGTCCGCTGGTGGAGAAGAGAAGTCTGGGGAAATCCAGGCTTTGTTCATCTTGATGAGTGTTAGCCTGTCGGCACTGTCGGTTGACAGGCGGGTACACTTATCTGTGATGATTCCCCCAGCCGCACTAAACGCCCTCTCTGACAAGACGCTAGCCGCAGGACAAGCAAGCACCTCTAGGGCATACAGCGCGAGTTCAGGCCACGTGTCCAGCTTCGACACCCAGTAGTTGTAGGGGGCAGAGGCGTCACGGAGGACGGTCGTGCGATCGGCTACGTACTCCCTCACCATCCTTTTACAGTGCTCCCGCTGACTCAGCCGTGACTGGGGAGCGGTGACACAGTCTTGCTGGGGAGCCATAAAGCTGTCAAGGGCCTTAGAGAGTGTTGCCCTGCCTGTGCTGTACATGCTGCCTCATCTCCGCGCCTCCCCTGCTACCTGGCCCTCGGAACTGCGCAATACTTTCAGGTGAGGGACTACATAGGATCGCTAGGGAATCCTGAGTCACTGAGCTCGGAATGCACTCCATTTGAGAAGCTATGTGTGGGTTCTGACGCACCCCCTCACACAATATCTCTGCTGTACGGGTTGCTGGCCGAAGCGAAAATGGCAGAGACACGACCGCCATGGGAGGCGAGATGGGAGGAGACATTGAACAAACAATTCTCTGGAGAGCTCCGGAGAAAGACATATCAGGTGACCCACAAGATGTCCATCTCTACCAAGGCACAGGAGCTTAATTACAAAATTGTCACACAATGGTACAGAACCCCGGACAGGCTCCACAGAATTTTCCCAGAAGTTTCAAACACATGCTGGAGATGCTGCTCCGAAGTAGGAGACATGCTACACATCTGGTGGTCCTGCCCATTGATTGCCCCCCTCTGGGGAGACGTTGCCAGGGTCTACGAGAGGGTCAGCAGATCCCCTATGGCTCTGAACCCCGAGACTGCTCTCCTCTCCATGCTTCCCGGTTCGGTATCTAAGACCAAAAAAAGCCTTCTAGGCCACTTCATCATGGCCATGCGCCACATCATCTCCCGGCACTGGAGACGTGGAGGGGAGATCCTGAGGTCCACATAGGTGGAGGAGGTCGAACATATTAAATACATGGAGGACCTCCGGAACAGCGAAACTGTGCAAAACCAATCAGCAGCCGGGCCTCGAGATGTCTGGGTGGCCTGTATAGATTTCAAAGGCTCCCCATCATTTCTCAAATAGTTGGCCGACGGATCTCTTAGATAGAGATAGAAATCTACCCACGTGACATCGGGGCCCCCTTCCAACTCGCCCGTCTGCTTCCATAATTTCTCCCTTCCCAGCATCTTCATAAGCTCGGCGAATTTATGAGACAGCCAAACCCTTTACCTTTGTCCCCTCCTCCCCTCTGTATCTAGTTTTACTTCTCCTTCCCCCCTTTCCTCTCTCCTTCTCTCTTTTTGTCCCCCAGCACTGCTTGGGGTATATTAATATATCTGTTTGTTTGTATATAATGTCATTTATAAAATTTGCTTGCAACGCACATTGCTCAATTCCGCAAGGTTAAAAGAAAATTTAGAAGCGACGGCCTCTGGGTGGCAGTGCGGGCGACTCCCTCAGACCCCGAGGCCCACACAGCGACACCATGGCCTAGGTGGGTACTCCCTTAACCAATAAATATTTTTAAGATAAAGCTCTCGATATACAAAAAGGAAAAAGTGGAGGGGCACGAACCCGCATTGGCCCGCGACCCGGACCGCGCCACAAGATAAGAGAACAACACCCAATAAGTATACATTTTATCGAAATGTTGTATTGTTGGCATAGAAAATCAATAAACACATTTTGAAAGAATTTAATAATCGAGTTGGGACCCATTAACTTTTCCTATTTATGACATAATCAATGCTCGTGCCAAATTACATCAGGAAGTGAGAGAATTAGATTCCTTACTACGTAAAATTTGGACGCTAATTCTTTGGCGCTTAGAATTGAATAATCGAGTTGGGACGCATTAACTTTTCCTATTTATGACATAATCAATGCTCGTGCCAAATTACATTGGAAAGTGAGAAAATTGCATTCCGTACTTAAATTTTGGATGCTAGTTCTTTTGCGCTTAGAATTGAATAATCGAGTTGGGACCCATTAGCTTTTCCTATTTATGACATAATCAATGCTCGTGCCAAATTTCAAGTTTCTATTACAGTGGATAGTGAGAGAATTAGATTCCGTACGTAAAATTTGGACGCTAATTCTTTGACGCTTAGAATTAAATAATCGAGTTGGGACCCATTAACTTTTCCTATTTATGAAATAATCAATGCTCGTGCCAAATTTCAAGTTTCTATGACGTTGGGAAGTGATGGAATTAGATTCCGTACGTAAATTTGGACGCTAATTTTTTTGCGCTTAGAATTGAATACTCAAGTTGGGACCTAATAATTTTTCCTATTTATAACATAATCAATGCTCGTGCCAAATTACATCGGAAAGTGAGAGAATTAGATTCCGTACGTAAAATGTGGACGCTAATTCATGGCGCTTAGAATTGAATAATCGGGTTTGGACCCATTAGCTTTTCCTATTTATGATATAATCAATGCTCGTGCCTAATTACATGGGGAAGTGAGAAAATTACATTCCGTACGTAAAATTTGGATGCTAGTTCTTTTGCGCTTAGAATTGAATAATCGAGTTGGGACCCATTAGCTTTTCCTATTTATGACATAATCAATGCTCGTGCCAAATGTCACATTTCTATGACATTGGAAAGTGAGAGAATTAGATTCCGTATGTAAAATTTGGACGCTAATACTTTGGCGCTTAGAATTAAATAATCAAGTTGGGACTCATTAACTTTTCCTATTAATGACATAATCAATGCTCGTGCCAAATTTCAAGTTTCTATGACATTGGGAAGTCAGAAAATTAGATTCTGTACATAAAATTTGGACGCTAATTCTTTGGCGCTTAGAAATAAATAATCGAGTTGGGACCCATTAGCTTTTCCTATTTATCACATAATCAATGCTCGTGCCAAATTTCAAGTTTCTATGACATTTGAAAGTGAGAGAATTAGATTCCGTACATAAAATTTGGATGCTAATTCTTTTGCGCTAAAATCGAATAATCGAGTTAGGACCAATTAACTTTTCCTATTTATGACATAATCAATGCTCGTGCCAAATTTCATGTTTCTACGACATCGGGAAGTGAGAGAATTAGTGGCAATGTTGGAAATCGAACAATCTACGCGGGGGGGGGGGCATAACTGTCGACGACGCACGCACATTAGCCATTTATCATAGGATAGTTGTACTATGCCTATAATCTTCCCAGGAGTGTACTCAATAACTTCCCAAAGTTTCATGGCGATCGGATGAATGGTGTAGTAGCGCATAAAGGACAAACAGACAGACAGACAGACACGCAAACATACAATTTTATATATACAGACTAGCTTACTCGTCGCGCGTTGCTGCGAAGACAGACAGACATACATACATTCGTTTTTATATATATAAATAACAACCAATCACAGCGCAGCTTTCATGTTACCTCAGCAGTATAATATATAGCAACCAATCACAGCGCTGCGTTCATGTTACCTCAGCAGTAAGAGAAATAACAACCAATCACCGCGCAACTTTTATTCTGCCTCAGCAATAAAAAAAATAGCAACCAATCACAGTGCAGCATTCATTTTACCTCAGCGGTATAATATATAGCAACCAATCACAGCACAGCTTTCATGTAACCTCAGTAGTATAAGAAGTAGCAACCAATCACAGCACAGCTTTCATTTTACCTCAGCATTCTCAATATCCAGCAATTGTCTTGCAAAACGTTCGGCGGATGCATTATTTTGTATTTGAACACGCTTGATCGTAATGCTTTTGCTTTCATGCTTGAGATGGAAATCAAACGATCGTTGTCTGGGGGGCATAACTGTCGACGATGCTCGCACGCGCGCCACCTATCGTAGGATAGTTGTACTATGCCAGTAATCTTCCCAGGAGTGTACTCAACAACTTCCTAAAGTTTCATGGCGATTGGATGAATGGTGTAGTAATGCATAAAGGACAGACAGACATACATTCATTTTTATATATATAGATGACATCAGGAAATGAGAGAATTAGATTCCGTACTTAAAATTTGGACGATAATTCTTTGGCGCTTGGAATTGAATAATCGAGTTGGGACCCATTAACTTTTCCTATTTATGACATAATCAATGCTCGTGCCAAGTTTTATGCTTCTTTGACATCGTGAAGTGAGAAAATTAGATTCCGTACGTAAAATTTGAACGCTAATTGTTTGGCGCTTAGAATTGAATAATCGAGTCAGGACCCATTAACTTTTCCTATTTATGACATAATCAATGCTCGTGCCAAATTTCAAGTTTCTATTACATTGGGAAGTGAGAAAATTAGATTCCGTACGTAAAATTAGCACGCTAATTCTTTGGCGCTTGGAATTGAATAATCGAGTTGGGACACATTAACCTTTCCTATTTATGACATAATCAATGTTCGAGCCAAATTTCAAGCTTCTACTACATTGGGAAGTGAGAAAATTAGATTCCGTACGTAAAATTTGAACGCTAATTCTTTGGCGCTTAGAATTGAATAATCGAGTTGGGACCCATTAGCTTTTCCTATTTATGACATAATCAATGCTCATGCCAAATTTCATGTTTCTACGACATCAGGAAGTGAAAGAATTAGTGGCAATTATGGAAATCTAACGATCTACGTGGGGGGGGGGGCGTAATTGTCGACAATGCTCGCACACGCGCCATTTATTGTAGGATAGATATACTATGCCAGTAATCTTCCCAGGAGTGTACTCAACAACTTCCCAAAGTTTGATGGCGATCAGATGAATGGTGTAGTAATGCATAAAGGACAAAGACACGCATACAGACAGACATGCATACATTCAATTTTATATATATAGACTAGCTGATATACCCGGCTTTGCCAGAGTTAATTTGGTACTGGTGTTTATCTGGTGTTCACACGGTAAATCTTATGAAGTCATGGTTAATTTAGAGATAACGGGATAAACATATGTTCACCATTTTGCATAGTTCTTTGCGCTACCCAGGAAACACCACGGGGAGGTAACCATGCGACGTTTCCCTTATATAAAATGACATCAGGAAGTGAGAGAAATAGATTCCATACGTAAAATTTGGACGCTAATTCTTTTGCACTTAGAATTGAATAATCAAGTTGGGACCCATTAACTTTTCCTATTTATGACATAATCAATGCCTGTGCCAAATTTCAAGTTTCTATGACATCGGGAAGTGATAGAATCAGATTACGTACGTACAATGTGGACGCTAATTCTTTGGCGCTTAGAATTGAACAATCGAGTTGGGACCCATTAACTTTTCCTATTTATCACATAATCAATGCTCGTGCCAAATTTCAAGTTTCTATTACAGTGGATAGTGAGAGAATTAGATTCCGTACATAAAATTTGGACGCTAATTCTTTGACGCTTAGAATTAAATAATCGAGTTGGGACCCATTAACTTTTCCTATTTATGAAATAATCAATGCTCGTGCCAAATTTCAAGTTTCTATGACGTTGGGAAGTGATGGAATTAGATTCCGTACGTAAATTTGGACGCTAATTTTTTTGCGCTTAGAATTGAATACTCAAGTTGGGACCTAATAATTTTTCCTATTTATAACATAATCAATGCTCGTGCCAAATTACATCGGAAAGTGAGAGAATTAGATTCCGTACGTAAAATGTGGACGCTAATTCATGGCGCTTAGAATTGAATAATCGGGTTTGGACCCATTAGCTTTTCCTATTTATGATATAATCAATGCTCGTGCCTAATTACATGGGGAAGTGAGAAAATTACATTCCGTACGTAAAATTTGGATGCTAGTTCTTTTGCGCTTAGAATTGAATAATCGAGTTGGGACCCATTAGCTTTTCCTATTTATGACATAATCAATGCTCGTGCCAAATGTCACATTTCTATGACATTGGAAAGTGAGAGAATTAGATTCCGTATGTAAAATTTGGACGCTAATACTTTGGCGCTTAGAATTAAATAATCAAGTTGGGACTCATTAACTTTTCCTATTAATGACATAATCAATGCTCGTGCCAAATTTCAAGTTTCTATGACATTGGGAAGTCAGAAAATTAGATTCTGTACATAAAATTTGGACGCTAATTCTTTGGCGCTTAGAAATAAATAATCGAGTTGGGACCCATTAGCTTTTCCTATTTATCACATAATCAATGCTCGTGCCAAATTTCAAGTTTCTATGACATTTGAAAGTGAGAGAATTAGATTCCGTACATAAAATTTGGATGCTAATTCTTTTGCGCTAAAATCGAATAATCGAGTTAGGACCAATTAACTTTTCCTATTTATGACATAATCAATGCTCGTGCCAAATTTCATGTTTCTACGACATCGGGAAGTGAGAGAATTAGTGGCAATGTTGGAAATCGAACAATCTACGCGGGGGGGGGGGCATAACTGTCGACGACGCACGCACATTAGCCATTTATCATAGGATAGTTGTACTATGCCTATAATCTTCCCAGGAGTGTACTCAATAACTTCCCAAAGTTTCATGGCGATCGGATGAATGGTGTAGTAGCGCATAAAGGACAAACAGACAGACAGACAGACACGCAAACATACAATTTTATATATACAGACTAGCTTACTCGTCGCGCGTTGCTGCGAAGACAGACAGACATACATACATTCGTTTTTATATATATAAATAACAACCAATCACAGCGCAGCTTTCATGTTACCTCAGCAGTATAATATATAGCAACCAATCACAGCGCTGCGTTCATGTTACCTCAGCAGTAAGAGAAATAACAACCAATCACCGCGCAACTTTTATTCTGCCTCAGCAATAAAAAAAATAGCAACCAATCACAGTGCAGCATTCATTTTACCTCAGCGGTATAATATATAGCAACCAATCACAGCACAGCTTTCATGTAACCTCAGTAGTATAAGAAGTAGCAACCAATCACAGCACAGCTTTCATTTTACCTCAGCATTCTCAATATCCAGCAATTGTCTTGCAAAACGTTCGGCGGATGCATTATTTTGTATTTGAACACGCTTGATCGTAATGCTTTTGCTTTCATGCTTGAGATGGAAATCAAACGATCGTTGTCTGGGGGGCATAACTGTCGACGATGCTCGCACGCGCGCCACCTATCGTAGGATAGTTGTACTATGCCAGTAATCTTCCCAGGAGTGTACTCAACAACTTCCTAAAGTTTCATGGCGATTGGATGAATGGTGTAGTAATGCATAAAGGACAGACAGACATACATTCATTTTTATATATATAGATGACATCAGGAAATGAGAGAATTAGATTCCGTACTTAAAATTTGGACGATAATTCTTTGGCGCTTGGAATTGAATAATCGAGTTGGGACCCATTAACTTTTCCTATTTATGACATAATCAATGCTCGTGCCAAGTTTTATGCTTCTTTGACATCGTGAAGTGAGAAAATTAGATTCCGTACGTAAAATTTGAACGCTAATTGTTTGGCGCTTAGAATTGAATAATCGAGTCAGGACCCATTAACTTTTCCTATTTATGACATAATCAATGCTCGTGCCAAATTTCAAGTTTCTATTACATTGGGAAGTGAGAAAATTAGATTCCGTACGTAAAATTAGCACGCTAATTCTTTGGCGCTTGGAATTGAATAATCGAGTTGGGACACATTAACCTTTCCTATTTATGACATAATCAATGTTCGAGCCAAATTTCAAGCTTCTACTACATTGGGAAGTGAGAAAATTAGATTCCGTACGTAAAATTTGAACGCTAATTCTTTGGCGCTTAGAATTGAATAATCGAGTTGGGACCCATTAGCTTTTCCTATTTATGACATAATCAATGCTCATGCCAAATTTCATGTTTCTACGACATCAGGAAGTGAAAGAATTAGTGGCAATTATGGAAATCTAACGATCTACGTGGGGGGGGCGTAATTGTCGACAATGCTCGCACACGCGCCATTTATTGTAGGATAGATATACTATGCCAGTAATCTTCCCAGGAGTGTACTCAACAACTTCCCAAAGTTTGATGGCGATCAGATGAATGGTGTAGTAATGCATAAAGGACAAAGACACGCATACAGACAGACACGCATACATTCAATTTTATATATATAGACTAGCTGATATACCCGGCTTTGCCAGAGTTAATTTGGTACTGGTGTTTATCTGGTGTTCACACGGTAAATCTTATGAAGTCATGGTTAATTTAGAGATAACGGGATAAACATATGTTCACCATTTTGCATAGTTCTTTGCGCTACCCAGGAAACACCACGGGGAGGTAACCATGCGACGTTTCCCTTATATAAAATGACATCAGGAAGTGAGAGAAATAGATTCCATACGTAAAATTTGGACGCTAATTCTTTTGCACTTAGAATTGAATAATCAAGTTGGGACCCATTAACTTTTCCTATTTATGACATAATCAATGCCTGTGCCAAATTTCAAGTTTCTATGACATCGGGAAGTGATAGAATCAGATTACGTACGTACAATGTGGACGCTAATTCTTTGGCGCTTAGAATTGAACAATCGAGTTGGGACCCATTAACTTTTCCTATTTATCACATAATCAATGCCCGTTCCAAATTTCATGTTTCTATGACATTCGGAAGTGAGAGATTTAGATTATGTATGTAAAATTTCGACGCTAATTCTTCTGCGCTAGAATTAATAATCGAGTTTGGACTAGAGATGAGCGAGCACCAAAATGCTCGGGTGCTCGTTACTCGGGACGAAATTTTCGCGATGCTCGAGGGTTCTTTTCGAGTAACGAACCCCAGTGAAGTCAATGGGCGACCCGAACATTTTTGTATATCGCTGATGTTCGCTAAGGTTTCCATTTGTGAAAATCTGGGCAATTCAAGAAAGTGATGGGAACGACACAGCAACGGATAGGGCAGGCGAGGGGCTACATGTTGGGCTGCATCTCAAGTTCCCAGGTCCCACTATTAAGCCACAATAATGGCAAGAGTGCCCCCCCCAACAACTTTTACTTCTGAAAAGCCCTCATTAGCAATGCATACCTTAGCTAAGCACCACACTACCTCCAACAAAGCACAATCACTGCCTGCATGACACTCCGCTGCCACTTCTCCTGGGTTACATGCTGCCCAACCTCCACCCCCCCCCCCCCCCCCGCACGACGCAGTGTCCACAGCGCACACCAAAGTGTCCCTGCGCAGCCTTCAGCTGCACTCATGCCACACGCTGGCCTCATAGCCACACCACCCTCATGTCTATTTATAAGTGCGTCTGCCATGAGGAGGAACCGCAGGCACACACTCCAGAGGGTTGGCACGGCTAGGCAGCGACCCTCTTTAAAAGGGGCGGGGTGATAGCCCACAATGCTGTACAGAAGCAATGAGAAATATAATCCTGTGCCACCGCCATCAGGTGCTGCACACGTGGGCATAGCAATGGGGAACCTATGTGCCACACACTATTCATTCTGTCAAGGTGTCTGCATGCCCCAGTCAGACCGCGGTTTTTTATAAATAGTCACAGGCAGGTACAACTCCGCAATGGGAATTCCGTGTGCACCCACAGCATGGGTGGCTCCCTGGAACCCACCGGCTGTACATAAATGTATCCCATTGCAGTGCCCTGGACAGCAGAGCTATCGTCAGATTAAATGCAGGTGGGCTTTGGCCCACACTGCATGCCCCAACCTGACCGGGGTTTTTAATTCATAGACACAGGCAGGTACAACTCCCTATTGTGAAGTCTCTGTGGACCGACAGCATGGGTGGGTGCCAGGGAGCCACCAGCGGTACATAAATATATCCCATTGCATTGCCCATCACAGCTGGTAATGTCATGTTTAATGCAGGTGGGCTTCGGCCCACACTGCATGCCCCAGTCAGACTGGGGTTCTTTAGAAGTGGACACATGCAGTTACAACTCCGTGTGGACCCACAGCATGGGTGGCTCCCTGGAACCCACCGACGGTGCATAAATATATCCCATTGCAGTGCCCAGCACAGCTGAGGTAATGTCATGTTTAATGCAGGTGGGCTTCGGCCCACACTGCATGCCCCAGTCAGACTGGGGTTCTTTAGAAGTGGACACATGCAGTTACAACTCCGTGTGGACCGACAGCATGGGTAGGTGCCAGGAAGCCACCGGCGGTACATAAATATATCCCATTGCAGTGCCCAGCACAGCTGCTGTAACGTCAGCTTTAATGCAGGTGGGCAAAAAATTAATTGGATTACACTGTAGGCGAGGGCACCAAAAAATTGGTGTACCAACAGTACTAATGTACGTCAGAAAAATTGCCCATGCCCAACCAAGAGGGCAGGTGAAACCCATTAATCGCTTTGGTTAATAAGGCTTAATTTGTAACTAGGCCTGGAGGCAGCCCAGTTAAAATAAAAATTGGTTCAGGTGCAAGTTTCAACGCTTTAATGAGCATTGAAACGTATAAAAATTGTTTACAAAAATTATATGACTGAGCCTTGTGGGCCTAAGAAAAATTGCCCGTTCGGCGTGATTACGTCAGGTTTCAGGAGGAGGAGCAGGAGAAGGAGGATGAATATTATACACAGATTGATGAAGCTAGGTCCACGTTTTTGATGGTGATAGAGAACAATGCCTCCATCCGCGGGTGCAGCCTACGTATTGTTTAGGTATCGCTGCTGTCCGCTGGTGGAGAAGAGAAGTCTGGGGAAATCCAGGCTTTGTTCATCTTGATGAGTGTAAGCCTGTCGGCACTGTCGGTTGACAGGCGGGTACGCTTATCTGTGATGATTCCCCCAGCCGCACTAAACACCCTCTCTGACAAGACGCTAGCCGCAGGACAAGCAAGCACCTCCAGGGCATACAGCGCGAGTTCAGGCCACGTGTCCAGCTTCGACACCCAGTAGTTGTAGGGGGCAGAGGCATCACGGAGGACGGTCGTGCGATCGGCTACGTACTCCCTCACCATCCTTTTACAGTGCTCCCGCCGACTCAGCCTTGACTGGGGAGCGGTGACACAGTCTTACTGGGGAGCCAGAAAGCTGTCAAAGGCCTTAGAGAGTGTTCCCCTGCCTGTGCTGTACATGCTGCCTGATCTCCGCGCCTCCCCTGCTACCTGGCCCTCGGAACTGCGCCTTCGGCCACTAGCGCTGTCGGATGGGAATTTTACCATCAGTTTGTCCGCCAGGGTCCTGTGGTATAGCATCACTCTCGAACCCCTTTCCTCTTCGGGTATGAGAGTGGAAAGGTTCTCCTTATACCGTGGGTCGAGCAGTGTGTACACCCAGTAATCCGTAGTGGCCAGAATGCGTGTAACGTGAGGGTCACGAGAAAGGCATCCTAACATGAAGTCAGCCATGTGTGCCAGGGTACCTGTACGCAAGACATGGCTGTCCTCACTAGGAAGATCACTTTCAGGATCCTCCTCCTCCTCAGGCCATACACGCTGAAAGGATGACAGGCAAGCAGCATGGGTACCCTCAGCAGTGGGCCAAGCTGTCTCTTCCCCCTCCTCCTCCTCCTCCTCCTCCTCAACGCGCTGAGATATAGACAGGAGGGTGCTCTGACAATCCAGCGACATACTGTCTTCCCCCGCCTCTGTTTCCGAGCGCAAAGTGTCTGCCTTTATGGTTTGCAGGGAACTTCTCAAGAGGCATAGCAGAGGAATGGTGACGCTAATGATTGCAGCATCGCCGCTCACCATCTGGGTAGACTCCTCAAAGTTTCCAAAGACCTGGCAGATGTCTGCCAACCAGGCCCACTCTTCTGAAAAGAATTGAGGAGGCTGACTCCCACTGCGCCGCCCATGTTGGAGTTGGTATTCCACTATAGCTCTACGCTGCACATAGAGCCTGGCCAACATGTGGAGCGTAGAGTTCCACCGTGTGGGCACGTCGCACAGCAGTCGGTGCACTGGCAGATGAAACCGATGTTGCAGGGTGCGCAGGGTGGCAGCGTCCGTGTGGGACTTGCGGAAATGTGCGCAGAGTCGGCGCACCTTTCCGAGCAGGTCTGACAAGCGTGGGTAGCTTTTCAGAAAACGCTGAACCACCAAATTAAAGACGTGGGCCAGGCATGGCACGTGCGTGAGGCTGCCGAGCTGCAGAGCCGCCACCAGGTTACGGCCGTTGTCACACACGACCATGGCCGGTTGGAGGCTCAGCGGCGCAAGCCAGCGGTCGGTCTGCTCTGTCAGACCCTGCAGCAGTTCGTGGGCCGTCTGCCTCTTCTCTCCTAAGCTGAGTAGTTTCAGCACGGCCTGCTGACGCTTGCCCACCGCTGTGCTGCCGTGCCGCGCGACACCGACTGCTGGCGACGTGCTGCTGCTGACACATCTTGATTGCGAGACAGAGGTTGCGTAGGAGGAGGAGGAGGAGGAGGGTGGTTTAGTGGAGGAAGCATACACCGCCGCAGATACCACCACCGAGGTGGGGCCCGCAATTCTGGGGGTGGGTAGGATGTGAGCGGTCCCAGGCTCTGACTCTGTCCCAGCCTCCACTAAATTCACCCAATGTGCCGTCAGGGAGATATAGTGGCCCTGCCCGCCTGTGCTTGTCCACGTGTCCGTTGTTAAGTGGACCTTGGCAGTAACCGCGTTGGTGAGGGCGCGTACAATGGGTGCAGGCCAGGAGACGGTAGTGCCTGTGTCCTGAGAGGGGGGTTGGATCTCAGTGGCAGGTTGGGGCACAGGGGTAGAGGCAGCGGTGCAAACCGGAGGCGGTGAACGGCCTTCGTCCCACATTGTGGGGTGCTTGGCCATCATATGTCTGCGCATGCTGGTGGTGGTGAGGCTGGTGGTGGTGGCTCCCCGGCTGATCTTGGCGCGACAAAGGTTGCACACCACTGTTCGTCGGTCGTCTGCACACTTAGTGAAAAACTGCCAGACCTTTGAGCACCTCGGCCTCTGCAGGGTGGCATGGCGCGAGGGGGCGCTTTGGGAAACAGTTGGTGGATTATTCGGTCTGGCCCTGCCTCTACCCCTTGCCACCGCACTGCCTCTTCCAACCTGCCCTGCTGCTGCACTTGCCTCCCCCTCTGAAGACCTGTCCTCAGTAGGCGTAGCAAACCAGGTGGGGTCAGTCACCTCATCGTCCTGCTGCTCTTCCTCCGAATCCTCTGTGCGCTCCTCCCTCGGACTTACTCCAATTACTACTACCTGAGTGATAGACAACTGTGTCTCATCGTCATCGTCCTCCTCACCCACTGAAAGCTCTTGAGACAGTTGCCGTAAGTCCCCAGCCTCATCCCCCGGACCCCGGGAACTTTCCAAAGGTTGGGCATCGGTCACAACAAACTCCTCCGGTGGGAGAGGAACCATTGCTGGCCATTCTGGGCAGGGGCCCGGGAACAGTTCCTGGGAGTCTGCCTGCTCCTCAGAATGTGTCATTGTAATGGATTGAGGAGACTGGGAGGAAGGAGGAGCAGCAGACAGAGGATTCAGAGTTGCAGCAGTGGACAGCGCAGAATTCTGGGTGGTCGATAGATTGCTGGATGCACTTTCTGCCATCCACGACAGGACCTGCTCACACTGCTCATTTTCTAATAAAGGTCTACCGCGTGGACCCATTAATTGTGAGATGAATGTGGGGACGCCAGAAACGTGCCTCTCTCCTAATCCCGCAGCTGTCGGCTGTGATACACCTGGATCAGGAGCTCGGCCTGTGCCCACACCCTGACTTGGGCCTCCGCGTCCTCGCCCGCGTCCTCTAGGCCTACCCCTACCCCTCAGCATGCTGTATTACCAGTAGTGCAGAAACAGAACGCTGTAATTAAATGTGCCGCTTATTGGCCTGTGGTTGGAGGCTGACTTCCCTTACGGAACGCACAGCAGAGCCAGGAAACAATTTTGCGCACGCCTGTAGTGAGACGTAGGTGCGTATGACAGAGCTAGTGGAATTCACAGCGCAGAAGCAGTCAAGTGGCCAAAGGCCAGGAGTAGACCTTAAGTATTTTGCTTCTATTTTTTTAAAATGCTAAGCTGATACAGCAGACAGATACTGTAGGCAGCGTATAATATTATGTATACTGTTTCCCTCTGGCGGGATGACGGCACTGATGTAACAGAGACAGCAGATCCAGGAAACAATTTTGCGTAAGCCTCCTGTAACGCTTAGCTGCGTATAATTTGGACTACTACCCCCAGCAGATAGATACTGTAGGCAGCGTATAATATTATGTATACTGTTTCCCTCTGGCGGGATGATGGCACTGATGTAAGAGAGACAGCAGATCCAGGAAACAATTTTGCGCAAGCCTGCTCTAACGCTTAGCTGTGTATTAATTAGGACTACTACCCCCAGCAGACAGATACTGTAGGCAGCGTATAATATTATGTATACTGTTTCCCTCTGGCGGGATGACGGCACTGATGTAACAGAGACAGCAGATCCAGGAAACAATTTTGCGTAAGCCTGCTGTAACGCTTAGCTGCGTATAATTTGGACTACTACCCCCAGCAGATAGATACTGTAGGCAGCGTATAATATTATGTATACTGTTTCCCTCTGGCGGGATGACGGCACTGATGTAACAGAGACAGCAGATCCAGGAAACAATTTTGCGCAAGCCTGCTGTAACGCTTAGCTGCGTATTAATTAGGACTACTACCCCCAGCAGATAGATACTGTAGGCAGCGTATAATATTATGTATACTGTTTCCCTCTGGCGGGGTGACGGCGCTGATGTAACAGAGACAGCAGATCCAGGAAACAATTTTGCGCAAGCCTGCTGTAACGCTTAGCTGCGTATTAATTAGGACTACTACCCCCAGCAGATTGATACTGTAGGCAGCGTATAATATTATGTATACTGTTTCCCTCTGGCGGGATGACGGCGCTGATGTAACAGAGACAGCAGATCCAGGAAACAATTTTGCGCAAGCCTGCTATAACGCTTAGCTGCATATTAATTAGGACTACTACCCCCAGCAGATAGATACTGTAGGCAGCGTATAATATTATGTACACTGTTTCCCTCTGGCGGGATGACGGCACTGATGTAACAGAGACAGCAGATCCAGGAAACAATTTTGCGCAAGCCTGCTGTAACGCTTAGCTATGTATTAATTAGGACTACTACCCCCAGCAGATAGATACTGTAGGCAGCGTATAATATTATGTATACTGTTTCCCTCTGGCGGGATAACGGCGCTGATGTAACAGAGACAGCAGGTCCAGGAAACAATTTTGCGCAAGCCTGCTATGACGCTTAGCTGCATATTAATTAGGACTACTACCCCCAGCAGATAGATACTGTAGGCAGCGTATAATATTATGTATACTGTTTCCCTCTGGCGGGATGACAGAGCTGATGTAACAGAGACAGCATATCCAGGAAACAATTTTGCGTAAGCCTGCTGTAACGCTTAGCTGCGTATTAATTAGGACTACTACCCCCAGCAGATAGATACTGTAGGCAGCGTATAATATTATGTATACTGTTTCCCTCTGGCGGGGTGACGGCGCTGATGTAACAGAGACAGCAGATCCAGGAAACAATATTGCGCAAGCCTGCTGTAACGCTTAGCTGCGTATTAATTAGGACTACTACCCCCAGCAGATTGATACTGTAGGCAGCGTATAATATTATGTATACTGTTTCCCTCTGGCGGGATGACGGCGCTGATGTAACAGAGACAGCAGATCCAAGAAACAATTTTGCGCAAGCCTGCTATAACGCTTAGCTGCATATGAATTAGGACTACTACCCCCAGCAGATAGATACTGTAGGCAGCGTATAATATTATGTACACTGTTTCCCTCTGGCGGGATGACGGCGCTGATGTAACAGAGACAGCAGATCCAGGAAACAATTTTGCACAAGCCTGCTCTAACGCTTAGCTGTGTATTAATTAGGACTACTACCCCCAGCAGATAGATACTGTAGGCAGCGTATAATATTATGTATACTGTTTCCCTCTGGCGGGATAACGGCGCTGATGTAACAGAGACAGCAGGTCCAGGAAACAATTTTGCGCAAGCCTGCTATGACGCTTAGCTGCATATTAATTAGGACTACTACCCCCAGCAGATAGATACTGTAGGCAGCGTATAATATTATGTATACTGTTTCCCTCTGGCGGGATGACGGCGCTGATATAACAGAGACAGCAGATCCAGGAAACAATTTTGCGTAAGCCTGCTGTAACGCTTAGCTGCGTATTAATTAGGACTACTACCCCCAGCAGATAGATACTGTAGGCAGCGTATAATATTATGTATACTGTTTCCCTCTGGCGGGATGACGGCGCTGATGTAACAGAGACAGCATATCCAGGAAACAATTTTGAGCAAGCCTGCTGTAACGCTTAGCTGCGTATTAATTAGGACTACTACCCCCAGCAGATAGATACTGTAGGCAGCGTATAATATTATGTATACTGTTTCCCTCTGGCGGGATGACGGCGCTGATGTAACAGAGACAGCAGATCCAGGAAACAATTTTGCGCAAGCCTGCTATAACGCTTAGCTGCATATTAATTAGGACTACTACCCCCAGCAGATAGATACTGTAGGCAGCGTATAATATTATGTACACTGTTTCCCTCTGGCGGGATGACGGCGCTGATGTAACAGAGACAGCAGATCCAGGAAACAATTTTGCGCAAGCCTGCTGTAACGCTTAGCTGCGTATTAATTAGGACTACTACCCCCAGCAGATAGATACTGTAGGCAGCGTATAATATTATGTATACTGTTTCCCTCTGGCGGGATGACGGTGCTGATGTAACAGAGACAGCAGATCCAGGAAACAATTTTGCGCAAGCCTGCTGTAACGCTTAGCTGCGTATTAATTAGGACTACTACCCCCAGCAGGTAGATACTGTAGGCAGTGTATAATATTATGTATACTGTTTCCCTCTGGCGGGATGACGGCGCTGATGTAACAGAGACAGCAGATCCAGGAAACAATTTTGCGCAAGCCTGCTGTAACGCTTAGCTGCGTATTAATTAGGACTACTACCCCCAGCAGATAGATACTGTAGGCAGCGTATAATATTATGTATACTGTTTCCCTCTGGCGGGATGACGGTGCTGATGTAACAGAGACAGCAGATCCAGGAAACAATTTTGCGCAAGCCTGCTGTAACGCTTAGCTGCGTATTAATTAGGACTACTACCCCCAGCAGGTAGATACTGTAGGCAGCGTATAATATTATGTATACTGTTTCCCTCTGGCGGGATGACGGCGCTGATGTAACAGAGACAGCAGATCCAGGAAACAATTTTGCGTAAGCCTGCTGTAACGCTTAGCTGCGTATTAATTAGGACTACTACCCCCAGCAGATAGATACTGTAGGCAGCGTATAATATTATGTATACTGTTTCCCTCTGGCGGGATGACGGCGCTGATGTAACAGAGACAGCAGATCCAGGAAACAATTTTGTGCAAGCCTGCTGTAACGCTTAGCTGCGTATTAATTAGGACTACTACCCCCAGCAGATAGATACTGTAGGCAGCGTATAATATTATGTATACTGTTTCCCTCTGGTGGGATGACGGCGCTGATGTAACAGAGACAGCATATCCAGGAAACAATTTTGCGCAAGCCTGCTGTAACGCTTAGCTGCGTATTAATTAGGACTACTACCCCCAGCAGATAGATACTGTAGGCAGCGTATCATATTATGTATACTGTTTCCCTCTGGCGGGATGACGGCGCTGATGTAACAGAGACAGCAGATCCAGGAAACAATTTTGCGCAAGCCTGCTGTAACGCTTAGCTGCGTATTAATTAGGACTACTACCCCCAGCAGATAGATACTGTAGGCAGCGTATAAATGTTACCATGCAGGCTGGCGCTGGGTCCCGCGGCCGGCGCGCGGCGCTCCGATGTCGGCTCCGGCGTCCCGGAGCTCTGCTGTCGGGGCTCTCCCGGCGGCGTAGAGCAGCCAGCGTGCAGCGGCGTGGGCGTGTCCGCCCGTAGGGTGCCGCCCGCTCTCCTCCACCTTCCATATGCAACAGTGGGAGAGTCGGCTCCTCCCACTCTCCACCCCTGGGCGGAGGCTTTAAGTTAAAAGGCTGGCAGTGACCTCAGCTCACTGCCAGTTATTGGTTCCGCTAGCCTCTAGTCAGGTCTGTCTCAGTCTCAGTCTGCTCTAGTTGCTCGTCAGTATCCTGTCAGTTTGCCTGTGAGCTCCATCTTCAGCCTTACTCTGCTTAGTAAGTTTTGTTGGTCTGTTCCACCTGCCTCTTCTGTCGGCACTCTGTCCCGTTAGTAGTTCCATCTAGGTAGTCGCTAGAGTGCCGTAACATAATAACTGGCCTTTAAAACCTGTTTGTCATGGAGGCGATCAGTTCCCTCACGAACCAGCTGCAGGCCCTGGTGCCTGTGATCCAGGATTTATCCGCCCGCATGGAGGCCCAGGAGCAGCGGGGGGTGTCGCAGAGGTCGGACGCCTCAACCAGCCCCGAACCCAAGTGCCCTCTTCCCGAGGTGTTTTCTGGGGAGAGGAACAAGTTTTTTGTTTTCCGACAGGCGTGTCGCCTGTTTTTCGGATGCGTCCCCGTTCTTCCGGGTCGGAGGCTCAGAGGGTCGGGCTGATAATGTCCCTGCTGCGGGGCTCTGCCCAGACATGGGCCTTTTCCATCCCCGAGGACCCTGTGGACTCCTTTTTCAGGAACTTGGGGGTATCTTCGATGAACCGGACCGAGCGGGGTTGGCGGTTTCGCGGTTGTTGGCGCTGCGGCAGGGGTCGTCTTGTGTGGAGGACTATTGCTCCAACTTCAGACGCTATGCGGGGGATACGACATGGAACGATAGCGCGCTGAAAGACGTTTTTCTACAGGGCCTCTCGGACGCAATTAAAGACCTGTTAATTTCCCATCCCGTTCCCGGGTCCTTAAGGGAGGCTATGGAGCTAGCGGTGAGGGCAGATAGGAGGCTCAGGTCTAGGAGGCAGGACAGGCAGACCCATAGAGTCAGGGAAGTCGGTTGCCCTGGTCCCTCTTCCTCCTTACCAGTCCCTGTCCCCGAGCCGATGGAGGTGGATCCGCTGGACCCCAAAGAGCGACGCCAGATCCATTTGTTGCATCGTCTCTGCCTCTACTGCCGGAAAGCTGGACATCGGGTGATAACCTGCCCACTGAGGTCTCAATGCTCGCAGCCGGAACCGGCGGAAAACTCCGGGTCCTAGGCGATTGCAGGGAGGATCGCCTAGGACTTCAGGTACTTCCTAAACTTTTGGTACCGTGTCAGGTTAGATTCCGGGACTTTTCCCGATCAGGGCGGGCGTTTATTGATTCTGGAGCAGCCGCCAACTTGATAAGTCTGTGTTTTGTCCGTTCTCTGATGGCGGAATTTGTGGCGCTGAAGACGCCAATTCATTTTACCAGTATTGATGCTACCCCCCCTCTCTACAGGCCTGGTATGATGGAGGACCCCAACATTACAGTTCACGGTGGGGATCCTCCACACGGAAGAACTGTCTTTCCTGGTTATGGAAAAAATGTCAGTTGATGTGGTGCTTGGTATGCCCTGGTTGGCATTGCACAATCCCCAATTTGATTGGTCCACCCGGGAATTGACTCATTGGGGATCATCCTGTTATAATCACCTGTCTACCATAGCTGTGTGCTCCACAGATACGGTGCTCATTCCGGAGTATTTGTCAGACTTTCAGGATGTATTCTCCAAAAAACTGTCTAAGGCTCTGCCTCCTCATAGGGAGTGGGACTGTGGTATTGATCTGATTCCCGACAGTCCCATCCCTAAGGGAGCCATTTTCAATTTGTCAGGCCGTGAGCATGAAGCCCTCAAGTCCTATGTCTCGGAGGCTCTGGCCAACCGACATATCCGGCCGTCCAGGTCCCCTGCCGGGGCAGGTCTCTTCTTTGTAGAGAAGAAGGACGGGACACTAAGGCCTTGTGTGGATTATCGGGCCTTGAATAAAATCACTGTGAAGAACCAGTGCTCCTTGCCCCTAATTCCTGACTTGTTGAATCAGGTGGTAGAGGCTCACTGGTTCTCCAAACTGGACTTGCGGGGGGCTTACAATTTAATTTGCATTAGAGAGGGAGATGAATGGAAGACGGCGTTCAACACCCCATTAGGACATTTTGAATGTCTGGTCATGCCTTTTGGACTTTGTAATGCCCCCGCTGTGTTTCAGGGTTTTATGAACGCGGTCTTCCACGACTTCCTGGGGGTATTTCTGGTCATCTATCTTGACGACATTCTGGTGTACTTGCCTGACTGGGACTCACATGTGCAGCACCTGAGGTTGGTCCTGACCCGTTTGCGCGAGTATCAACTTTTTGTCAAGTTAGAGAAATGTACATTTGGTTCTAAACAAGTATCCTTCCTTGGCTATGTAATCTCACCCACCATGGAGTCTGATAAAGTAGCAGCAATCTCCCAATGGGTCAGACCAGACAACCTCAAGGCTCTCCAGTGGTTCTTAGGTTTTGCAAATTTTTACCGCAAATTCATTAGGAATTATTCAGTTATTGCTCAACCTCTGACCGACCTGACTAAGAAGGGGGCCGACTTGGGTAAGTGGTCCCCTGCAGCCCTTGAGGCCTTTAGCCGTCTAAAAAAGGCATTCACGACTGCCCCGGTGCTAATACAGCCGGACGCACTACTACCCTTTTTTATTGAGGTAGACGTGTCTGAAGTGGGGACAGGAGCAGTATTGTCGCAGGAAGTTAGTGGGAGGTCTGGGTATAGCCCATGTGCGTTCTTTTCGCAGAAGTTCAATTCCGCAGAGCGCAACTAAGACGTGGGTAACCGCGAATTATTGGCTATCAAATGGGCTCTGGAAGAGTGGCGACACCATCTTGAGGGTGCTAGACACCCAATTACCGTATATACTGATCACAAGAATCTGGTATATCTCGCCAATGCGAAAAGACTCACAGCTCGTCAAGCCAGGTGGGCGTTGTTCTTCGCCAGGTTTAATTTCATCGTGACATATATCCCAGGAGAGAAGAACGTGAAGGCGGACGCCCTGTCACGGAGTTTCGGGGTACCGGATAGTGAGACCATGACTCCCGAGAACATCTTAGCCCCCAGCGTGGTGGTGGCAGCTGTGGAGTCTAATTCGTCCCTCAACTACAGGATGCTCAGCAGGACGCTCCTTCGGGGGTGCCGGAGGGCAGATGGTTTGTGCCAGAGACCCTACGCCCTAGAGTCATGGACGAGTCTCACTCGTCGGTTCTCGCCGGGCATCCAGGGTTCCAGGGGACCCTGGAGCTTTGTTCCAGACACTTCTGGTGGCCAGGCATGTCTCAGGAGATCCGCAACTTTGTGAGGGGTTGCTCGGTCTGTGCTCGCAATAAGAGTCGGCGGCGTCCTCCGGAGGGTCCCCCTGAGACCGCTACCGGTTCCTTCCAGTCCATGGTCGCACCTATCAGTAGATTTCATCACTGACCTACCAGAATCCCAGAAGTGCACCACTATCTTAGTGGTGGTCGACCGCTTCTCAAAGACAGCGCATTTTGTGGCGTTAAAAAAAGCTACCCTCGGCAAAAGAGTTCGCCACGATTTTTGTAAAGGAAATAATCCGCCTACATGGGGTTCCCCAAAATATTGTATCTGATCGCGGGGTTCAGTTTGTGTCGCAGTTTTGGCGTGCCTTCTGCAGAAACCTGGGAACGTCGCTTTCCTTCTCTTCAGCGTTCCACCCTCAGACTAATGGTCAGACTGAGCGGAAGAACCAAGATTTAGTGCAATATTTACGGTTGTTTGCTAGCGAAAAGGCTCATCAGTGGGCAGAGTTCCTTCCGTTGGCAGAATTTGCACTAAACAACCGCCTTTGTTCTTCCACTGGGGTGTCTCCATTTTTTTGTGTATACGGTCAGCATCCTCGCTTCCTTACAGCAGTCCCTACTCCGTCGGTCTGTCCTGCAGCTGATGTCGCCACAGATACGCTTCGGGGGGTATGGAAAGAGGTACAGAGAAACTTGGAGGCAGCGGGGGCCCGTATGCAGTTGCGTAGTGGGAAGAGTCTGTCTGTGTCTGAACCTTACAGGGTGGGACAGAAGGTATACCTGTCTTCTAAAAATCTCAAATTGCGGGTCCCGTCCTTGAAGCTGGTGCCACGTTACGTGGGGCCGTTTGCCATCACACGTGTGGTGAACCCACTCGCCTACAAGCTGGGGTTGCCAGCCACATGGAGGGTTCACAGGGTATTCCATAAGTCGCTATTGAAACCTTTTGTCCCTTCGGTGATGTTACCATGCAGGCTGGCGCTGGGTCCCGCGGCCGGCGCACGGCGCTCCGATGTCGGCTCCGGCGTCCCGGAGCTCTGCTGTCGGGGCTCTCCCGGGGGCGTGGAGCAGCCAGCGTGCAGCGGCGTGGGCGTGTCCGCCCGTAGGGTGCCGCCCGCTCTCCTCCACCTTCCATATGCAACAGTGGGAGAGTCGGCTCCTCCCACTCTCCGCCCCTGGGCGGAGGCTTTAAGTTAAAAGGCTGGCAGTGACCTGAGCTCACTGCCAGTTATTGGTTCTGCTAGCCTCTAGTCAGGGCTGTCTCAGTCTGCTCTAGTTGCTCGTCAGTATCCTGTCAGTTTGCCTGTGACCTCCATCTCCAGCCTTACTCTGCTTAGTAAGTTTTGTTGGTCTGTTCCACCTGCCTCTTCTGTCGGCACTCTGTCCCCTGTTAGTAGTTCCATCTAGGTAGTCACCAGGTCCCTAGCCAGCGCAGGGACCGCCGCCCAGTTGTCCGCCTGGGGTTAGCCAGGGCCGAGGCAAGTAGGCAGGGACAGTGGGGTGCGGGAAGATCAGGGCACCCCACCTGGCACTCGGGGGGCAGAGTGCTGTAACAATAATATTATGTATACTATTTCCCTTTGACGGGATGACGGCGCTGATGTAAAAGAGACAGCAGATCCAGGAAACAATTTTGCACAAGCCTGCTGTAACGCTTAGCTGCGTATTAATTAGGACTACTACCCCCAGCAGACACGCAGTAAACTGAAGACAGTCACAGGCAGCCCAAATATAGTATTTTTCCCCAATTTTTTGGAAAAAGCCCACTGCCTATATAGCCTGAATATCTCTTTCCCTGCCTCACCAGTACTGGCCCTATACTCTGTACAATGACTGCAGACTGCGGACGCAATGCTCTGCACGCCCGATATACAAAAAAAAAAATTGTGCAACACTGCTAAAAGCAGCATCAACAGTACTGCACACGGTCAGATGTGGCCCTAAGAAGGACCGTTGGGGTTCTTGAAGCCTAAAATCACTCCTAACGCTCTCCCTATAGCAGCTCCGGCACCAGCAGCACTTTCCCTGATCTCTGTCAGAATGCATCTGTGGCGAGCCGCGGGAGGGGACGATTTATATACTCGGGTGACACCTGATCTCGCCAGCCACTCACTGCAGGGGGGTGGTATAGGGCTTGAACATCGCAGGGGAAAGTTGTAATGCCTTCCCTGTCTTTCTATTGGCCAGAAAAGTGCGCTAACATCTCAGAGATGAAAGTGGAAGTAACTCGAACATCGCGTGGTGCTCGCCTCTAGTAACGAGCATCTCGAACACACTAATACTCGAACGAGTATCAAGCTCGGACGAGTACGTTCGCTCATCTCTAGTTTGGACCTATTAACTTTTCCTGTTTATGACATAATCAATGCTCGTGCCAAATTTCACGTTTCTATGACACCAGAAAGTGAGAAAATTACATTCCGTGCGTAAAATTTGGACGCTAATTCTTTTGCGCATAGAATTGAATAATGGAGTTGGGACCCATTAGCTTTTCCTATTTATGACATAATCAATGCTCGTGCCACATTTTAAGTTTCTATGACATTGGTAAGTGAGAGATTTAGATTATGTACGTAAAATTTTGACGCCAATTCTTTTGCGCTAAAATTGAATAATCGAGTTGGGACCCAATTACTTTTCCTATTTTGGAGATAATCTATGCTTGTGCCAAATTTCATGTTTCTACGATATCGGGAAGTTGGAGAACTTTTGGCGAGTCAGTCAGTGAGTCAGTTAGGGCTTTCGTCTTTATATATATAGATTTTAATAAAATTTACAGTTCTAATCGCTGATTACAATAATAGAGAAACAAATAGTTTTCTTTTCTTCTTCTGAAGCTGCAGTTACCTGTGTGTCTCAGAAATAATATTCACTCTTCTTTTGTATTGATTACTATTGTACAGAACATAATATACATGCTAGATGACCTATCCTTGATAACCCCCTTTTATATGCTGTACTGTATACATTTTTTGTGTGGAAAAAAATAAAGCGAATTTAAAAAAAAAAGTTCAAGTGACCAAAGAGCAGGCAGAAGGTGACACTGCTGAAGCAGAGAAGGCCACGAAGGTAGCAGAGACTGGGGAAAAGGCCTCCGAAATTACTCCTGTCCTGGATAAGGAAGTTGTGCAAATGAATGAAAGTATCTGTTGTAGAGGGCACACAGATGGAAATAAGTGCACATGCCGCTACTGAAGTACAGACTCAAGAAATGGCACCTGCAACAGTTGAACAGATGAGTGATGTACGATGTAAAGTATTCAATATGGAAGTTGAGCTTCAGAAGGTGCCAGTTGGGCGAGAGACCCCCGAGCCTGGAGTTTTGACGCTGGAGGGCCAAAAAAGAAAGTGTGATACGGCCTACATCAATGGACGGGAGGGGGGGTTATGTAGTAGTGCAGTACACAGAAGGGCCTGCAGAGGGCTACAGACAGGACTTCTGGTGCGAGGGTTAACACAAGGGTGGAGCAGGAACTAGAAAAGGGCCAATTCCTGCCAGAATCAAGTTAGAGAGAGAGGGGACCAGTGCAGCAAAGCTGAGGTGCTGCAGGCTGGTGGCCTAGCAAAGGCCAGAGTCCGACAGGGACGACAACTCTGGACTCACACCCAAGTGGGGGTGCATATGGACTGTGTATATTGACTTTGGATAATATTGCTGTGTTTTGTGATTGCGGTGATGACAAATAAAGGCTGGCAGGAGCCAGATAAATCCACATCTCCTGAGCAGTTTCTACACGTGTGGTGTGCCATTTTCATGTGCAAGAAGTCAGCGATCCGCAGGCAAGTTTACCCCCACTTGCTTAATTATATATATATATATATATATATATATATATATATATATATATATATATATATATATATATTATACAGTGTCGGGGACAGGATAATGGCACACTAGGTGTTATTGTAAGTGTTGGCAGGCCACTATTCGGTCCCACAAGTGTCAATGTGCCATTATACTTTACATGTCATTGTCCTGTACCCAAGTGTCAGAATGTCATTACTCTATCCCCAAGTATCAGCATGCCATTGTCCTGTCATCCAAATGTTATCGAGCCATTATCCTGTCCCCCAAGTGTCGGCGTGCTATTATCTTGTCCCCCAAGTGTCGGCGTGCCTCTATCTTGTCCCCCAAGTGTCGGCGTGCCTCTATCTTGTCCCCCAAGTGTCGGCGTGCCTCTATCTTGTCCCCCAAGTGTCGGCGTGCCTCTATCTTGTCCCCCAAGTGTCGGCGTGCCTCTATCTTGTCCCCCAAGTGTCGGCGTGCCTCTATCTTGTCCCCCAAGTGTCGGCGTGCCTCTATCCTGTCGCCCAAGTGTCGGCGTGCCTCTATCCTGTCGCCCAAGTGTCGGCGTGCCTCTATCCTGTCGCCCAAGTGTCGGCGTGCCTCTATCCTGTCGCCCAAGTGTCGGCGTGCCTCTATCCTGTCGCCCAAGTGTCGGCGTGCCTCTATCCTGTCGCCCAAGTGTCGGCGTGCCTCTATCCTGTCGCCCAAGTGTCGGCGTGCCTCTATCCTGTCGCCCAAGTGTCGGCGTGCCTCTATCCTGTCGCCCAAGTGTCGGCGTGCCTCTATCCTGTCGCCCAAGTGTCGGCGTGCCTCTATCCTGTCGCCCAAGTGTCGGCGTGCCTCTATCCTGTCGCCCAAGTGTCGGCGTGCCTCTATCCTGTCGCCCAAGTGTCGGCGTGCCTCTATCCTGTCGCCCAAGTGTCGGCGTGCCTCTATCCTGTCGCCCAAGTGTCGGCGTGCCTCTATCCTGTCGCCCAAGTGTCGGCGTGCCTCTATCCTGTCGCCCAAGTGTCGGCGTGCCTCTATCCTGTCGCCCAAGTGTCGGCGTGCCTCTATCCTGTCGCCCAAGTGTCGGCGTGCCTCTATCCTGTCGCCCAAGTGTCGGCGTGCCTCTATCCTGTCGCCCAAGTGTCGGCGTGCCTCTATCCTGTCGCCCAAGTGTCGGCGTGCCTCTATCCTGTCGCCCAAGTGTCGGCGTGCCTCTATCCTGTCGCCCAAGTGTCGGCGTGCCTCTATCCTGTCGCCCAAGTGTCGGCGTGCCTCTATCCTGTCGCCCAAGTGTCGGCGTGCCTCTATCCTGTCGCCCAAGTGTCGGCCTGCCTCTATCCTGTCCCCCAAGTGTCGGCCTGCCTCTATCCTGTCCCCCAAGTGTCGGCCTGCCTCTATCCTGTCCCCCAAGTGTCGGCCTGCCTCTATCCTGTCCCCCAAGTGTTGACAGGCCATTGCTCTGTCCCCCAAGGTGTCGGCATGCCATTGTTCAGTCCCTCAAGTGTCAGGGAGCCTTTGTGTCCCCCAAGTGTAAATGAGTCAGTGTCCTGTCCGCCAAGTGTCACCAAGCCATTATACTGTCCCCCAACTGTTGGTGTGCAATTATTCTGTCCTCCACATGTCAATGTGTCACTATGATGCACCCCAAGTGTCAGCGTGCCATTTTCCTGTCCCCCAAGTACATAATTGAAAAAGACTCGACAGAGTCGAAACGTCGTTTTAGAGTTTGAAGGATTTTACATGCACCAGATTGCTGCCATCTCCATTCCTTACAGATTAACTATAGTTGTGGTCTCTGTTGGATTTAACCTATATATGGTGGCTATGCAAAATACCTGTCCAGCCTAATGTAGGTGAATAGTGTGCTGCTGGCATCTGTCTTTTATTTCCTTGTGATGTACCCCAAGTATCAGTGTGCCTTTATCCTGTCACCCCAAGAGTTGTCGGGCCATAATCCTGTCCCCTAAGTGTCAGTGTTTCAGTATTATATACCCCAAGTGTCAGTGTGGCATTATGTTTTCCCCCAAGTGCCGATGTGCCATTATTCTTTCTCCCGAGTGTCAATGTGTCATTATGATGCACCCCAAGTATCAATGTGTCCTTGTCCTGTCTACCAAGTATCAGCATGCGAATTAGGGCTCAGTCGCACGAGCAATTTTATTCTATAGATGCAAAAAAACCCCTCACAAAACGCATGTATAAAAAAACCAGTGAACGAAGTGGCAGACGCGTTTTGTATTCGCACTTGTTGCCGGTCACACGATGGGAAAATTTGCACGGAAAAGTGCCGTCCCATCACGATCTGCTCTGTATGTTTTCAATGTGACAGCATCCAGGGGTTTCACATCCAAGAAATCCCCTGCTGCAGCTGTCATAGCCGCAGCAGGGGAAAGCGATCACTCCCATTACTCTCAATGAGGTGGCAGTAGCGCTGGCTTATTGAAAGCGATGTGTAAATTCCGTCACGCTGTCCCATTTTTTACTTGTGCGAATTTTATTTGCATGTGAAAACAGATATGTGACCCCTTGTATTGGAAAGTATTTTTTCTAATAGATGCGTTCTGAAAATGTAACTATACTTGCGTTTAAAATTTGCTCATCTGACTGAGCCCTAAGCCCGTTTTTTCAACTTTTTTCAGAACATCTTTTTTTTTAAGCAGGTGACGCTTTTTTCACAATATAGTACATGTTTATTTTTTTCACTTTGCATAGAATGCCTTCCTGTGTAGTCAGAGGGTGCAGTTCATCATTGGAGAAAAAAAGATTGCTCCATCACTTTGCATATCTTTCCTTTCAACATGGACAGAGTTAGACAATGGCTTATGCAAACACACCACCCACCCTTTGCATCTGAAGTTCTGAGCTAAAATTAAGCTCACAAGCTCCACTTTCAGTCACTGTGCAAGTAAAAACACATTTGCTGTGACTAGATTGGAGTGTCTCCTGGCTGCTCCTCTGTTTAGACTTCACTCTAGCCACTTCACTTGTTTGCTGACTAGAATGTAATGGCTGGTGGTAGGATCTCCCAGGAGCCACTACATTCTAGTCAGTTCAGGAGTGGAGTTGCTAAAAAGACGACCAAGCAGGAGCCACTACACACTAGACGCAGCCATCCAATCAGTGAGTGAGGGGCGGGGCTAGTGATGGGCAGCGCTGGGGAGGACTTGGTAGTTCAGAGCTCCGTGTGCATGTCTTCCGGGCTGCAGTTCCTGCACATAAAGCTGCACATCCAGCAGGTGAGGCCATTATATCGCTACTGAATATTGGTGTTTTAATACAGCTACTTTAACCAGGGCATTGTGGGTAACGGGGTTGCAGTCACCGCCGGGGCATTGTGGGTAAAATAAGAGGCTTATGTCACTGCCGGGGCATTGTGGGTAATAGACTGGACTCCTGTCAGCGCCGGGGCGTTATGGGTAACAGGGATTGCAGGCACCATCGGGGCATTGTATGTAATAGAGGACTCTTTACTGCCGGGGGCATTATGGGTAATAGAGGGTTTAGTCACCGGCGGGGCATTGTGTGTAGTATAGGGGGCGCCTGTCACTGCCGGGGCATTGTGGGTAATAGAGGGGCTTCTGTCAGCGCCGGGGCATTGTGGGTAACAGGGATTGCAGGCACCATCGGCACATTGTATGTAATAGGGGACTCTTATTACTGCCGGGGGCATTATGGGTAATAGAAGGGCTTCTGTCACCGCCGGGGCATTCTGGGAAATAGCGGACTGTTGTCACCGCTGGGACATTGTGGGTAATGGGAGGGCGGCTCCTGTCACCGTCGGTGTGTTGTGGGCAATCAGGGGGCTCCTGTCACAGCCGGGGCATTGTGGGTAATGGGAGGGGGGCTCCTGTCACCATCGGTGTATTGTGGGCAATCGGGGGGCTCCTGTCACAGCCGGGGCATTGTGGGTAATGGGAGGGGGGCTCCTGTCACCATCGGTGTATTGTGGGCAATCGGGGGGCTCCTGTCACAGCCAGGGCATTGTGGGTAATGGGGGACTCTTATTACTGCCAGAGGAATTATGGGTAATGGAGGCTCCAGTCACCGGCGGGGCATTGTGTGCAGTATAGGGGGCTCCTGTCACCGCCGGGGCATTGTTGGTAACTGTTGCAGTCATCACCGGGCCATTGTGGGCAATAGTGGACTGTTGTCACCGCTGGGGCATTGTGGGTAATGGGAGGGGAGCTCCTGTCATCTTCGGTGTATTGTGGGCAATCAGGGGGCTCCTGTCACAGCCGGGGCATTGTGGGTAATGGGGTTGCAGGCACCACCGGGGCCTTGTGGGTAATGGGGGACTCTTATTACTGCCAGAGGAATTATGGGTAATGGAGGCTCCAGTCACCGGCGGGGCATTGTGTGCAGTATAGGGGGCTCCTGTCACTGCCGGGGCATTGTTGGTAACTGTTGCAGTCATCACCGGGCCATTGTGGGCAATAGTGGACTGTTGTCACCGCTGGGGCATTGTGGGTAATGGAAGTGGGGCTCCTGTCACTGCCGGGGCATTGTGGGTAACGGGGTTGCAGTCATTGCCGAGGCATTGGGGGTAATATAGAGGGCTCCTGTCACGGCCGGGCCATTGTGAGTAATAGAGGGGAGTTCTGTTACCACCGGGGCATTATGAATAATGGGGGTTGCAGTCACCGCCAGGGCATTGTGGGTAATAGAGGGGGCTTCTGTCACCTCCTGGGCAATAGCGGACTGTTGTCACCGCTCGGGCATTGTGGGTAATGGACGGGACTCCTATCACCGCTGGGGTATTGTGGGTAATGGGGGGAGGGAGTGGCTCCTGTCATTGCCGGGGCATTGTGGGTAACGGGGGTTGCAGTCACCGCTGGGGCATTGTGGGTAATAAAGGGGGCTTCTGTCACCGTCAGTGCATGGTAGGTAAAAGGGGCCTCCTGTCACTGCCAGAGCATTGTGAGTAATAGAGGAGGCTCTAGTCACTGCTGGGGCATTGTGGGTAATAGAGGGGACTCCTGTTACCGCCGGGGCATTGTGGATAATGGGGGTTGCAGTTACCGCCAGGGCATTGTGGGTAATAGCAGACTGTTGTCACTGCTGGGGCATTGTGCCTAATGGACAGGGCTCCTGTCACCGCTGGGGCATTGTGGGTAACCGGGGTTGCAGTCACCGCCCGGGCATTGTGGTTAATGGAAAGGGCTCCTGTCACCGCTGGGGCATTGTGGGTAACGGGGGTTGCAGTCATTGCCAGGACATTGTGGACAATAGCGGACTGTTGTCACCGCTGGGGCTTTGTGGCTAATGGGGGCTTCTGTCACTGTCGGTGCATTGTAGGTAATGGGGGGCTCCAGTCACCGCGGGGGCATTGTGGGTAGAAGAGGGGACTCCTGTCACCGCCGGGGCATTGTGGGTGATATAGGAGGCTCCTGTCACTGCCAGGACATTGTCTGTAATGCAAGGGGTGTGTTAAAGGAGACTCTTGTGGGTAATAGAGGGGCTCCTGTTACCGCCGGGGCATTGTGGGCAAAAGCGGATTGTCACCGCTTGGGCATTGTGGGTAATGAAGGGGGCTCCTGTCACCGCCGGGGCATTGTGGGTAATATAGGGGGCTTCTGTCACCGGTATTGGCGCTTCCTGTGCATTGATTGTTGCCTTGCATTAACGTTTAGGGTTGCTTCTCCTTTAAGCCTTACGTTATTACATGTAAATACTTGCATGTTGCAGCAGTAACATGGATGTATTTACATGTAATAATGTAAGGCTTAAAGGAAAAGCATTCCTAACCCTAACTGTCAACGGCAGCCAACTTTGAATACACGCTATGCTGCTAGGACCTTTGTGCCAACAGCCAATTGGGAGCTAGGGATGTTGGGTTCCTCCTGTCAAATCCCTAACAAGATACAAGAATACCCACCGCAGGTGGATTGTGAGTAATGGAGGGGGCTCCTTTCACTGTTGGGGCATTGTGGGCAGTAACAGGGTGGCTTCTGTCACCGCCGGGGACATTGTGGGTAATGGAAGGGGCTCCTGTCACCGTGTGGATAATGGGGGTGTCTCCTGTAACCGCTGTGGCATTGTGGGCAATAAGGGGGTGGCTCATATCACCGCCGAGGACGTTATGAGTAATGAAAGGGGGCTCCTGTCACCGCCAGGGCATTGTGGGTAATAGGAGACTCTTGTCACCTCTGGGGCATTGTCAGCAATGGTGGGGGCTTTTGTCACCTCTGGGGCATTGTGGGTAATAGGAGATTCTTGTCACCGCTGGGGCATTTTGGGTAATAGAGGGACTATTGCTAGCGTTGGGACATTATGGGCAATTGGGGGATAATTCCTGTAACTGTTGCGGCATTGTCTGCAATAGAAGGCTCTTGTCACCACCAGGGCATTGTGGGTAAAAGAGGGGGCGCCTGTCACCGTTTGGGCATTGTGGGTAATGGGGGCTCCTGTCACCGCCTGGGCATTGTGGGTAGTGCTGGGTACCCCTGTTACCACAGGGGCATTGTGGGTAGGGGGGCTCCTGTTACCACTGGGGCACTGTGGGTAATGGGCATGCTTTGGTCACCGCGGGGGTATTGTGGGTAGCTGAGGATCCTGTTACTGCTGGGCTGGTGTGGTCAGAAATGGAGGAGCTTATGTGTGCGCACTACAGAAGCATTTGCACAGCGCCGGGCCGAGTCTTCTGAGTAGTGCGTTGATGGCGTCTACTATGTCATGAACCTCACAGGAGACAGGCGGAGCGGGTAAATAATAGCAACTAGCGGATCCTGATTGGACTGTTCTGCATCATCTGCGTGCGGTGCGGGGACTTCTTAGACATCTATTATTGTGAACGACAGATACGACACAATTGTAGCAGCGGGATTAACCCCTTGGTGACGGCGCTATCGTAAAACTACGTCCTGCTGTTGCAGGACGTGTATGGAGGGAGGTAGCGCCGCTATCTCCCTACATACAGCGCGGGCGTCAGCTGTTTATTACAGCTGATAGCCGCGCTCGGACGTTCGCGGCTTTTAACCCTTTAAATGCCGCTGTCAATTCTGACAGCGGCATTTAAATCCCCCGAATGCTGTTTGGGGGTCCGGCACGGCCCCTCCCGTGAGATCGGGGGAGCCGTGCAGGTGTCATGGCAGCCGGGGGCCTAATGAATGGCCCCAGGGCTGCCTTAGCAGACTGCCTATCAAGCCATCCACACAGGGTGGCTTGATAGACTGCCTGTAAAAAAGCAGTATGACGTAATGCTATAGCATTATGTCATACTGCAGGAGCGATCAAAGCATCGCATGTTAAAGTCCCCCAGGGGGACTTCAAAGTAAAGTAAGAAAAAAGATCAATAAAGTTTTTTAAATTGTAAAAAAAAAAAAAGTTATAAAAGTTTAAATCACCCCCCTTTTGCCATATCAATTACTAAAAAATCTAAATCATAAAATAAAAATATGTATTTGGTATTGCCGCGTCTGTAAAAGTCCGATCTATCAAAGTAGTGCATTATTTTTTCTGCACGGTGAACGTCGTCCGAAAAAAAAAATAAAGAATGCCAGAAATACACTTTTTTAGTTACCCTGTCTTCCTGAAAAAATGCAATAAAAAGCGATCAAAAAGTCGTATGTATTCCAAATTGATACTATCGGAAACTACAGGACATCCCGCAAAAAATGAGCCCTTGCACAACTACGTTGACAGAAATATAAAAAAGTTATTGCGCGCACAAAATGACCGCAGAAAATAATTGAAAAAAAATAAATATCTTAAAAAAAAATACAAGTACTACAGCAAAAAAAAAGCCCACATACAGCGACGTTGATGGATAAATAAAGGAGCTACGATTTTTTTAAAAGGGAGTAGGAAAAAACAAAAATGGAAAAAAGCAAAAAAGCTCCGTCACTAAGGGGTTAAAACTGGCCACAAGTTCCCGTAAAAGGAAAGTCCGCGCAAATATCTGCAGTGACTGAGGGGTCACGGCCGCTAATTGGTTCCCATTCACTACCTCGTGTGAACATGGCATCGATTAGCGGACTAACAAGGAAATGCTCATTTGTTTGCGTCTTGTTGTCAGCGCATCTCTCCATGTAAACATGATGTGACACTGTCTCATCACCTTCCTACAAATTTTCTTCGTCCACAGTCTTGCAGCAATCTAAATTTGGAGTTTCCTAGTCCAAACTTTGAGGCTTTACGGCCGTGTTCGTGAGGAACTGGTTTGACGCAGATTTTCCATAAGTACCAGCAATATGAATGACATCGGTGTGAAAGTTATATCCGTAGTATGTCATTTTTGCTGCGGATTTGGTGCAGATTTCCGCCACGGACTTCAATAGAGAACAAAAATCTGTAGTCAATCCACCACAGTAGCTGGAGATTTGGACAGCAGATTACTGCAGCCGATCTTCCATGCAGATAATCCGCAGAAAAATACATAAAAAATCTGCTGTGGATTATTTTGACAAAAATGCTGCAAATTTTGCACAAGGATCATTCCCGCAAGTTAAAGATGACCGACATATCGGAAAGCTTCAGCACATCCTGTGATTGCGTCAATAAATCATTAAGTTCTTCTCGGAGGGCACCTTTAGGCGTTGTTCACAGGTGTGACATGGCTTAACCATGAGAAAATATGGCAATATCGCATTGCTGGTCCGTGCGATATTGCTGCAGTTTCTTGTGGTGATGCCGTGATTTTTGTAACCCCCATGGGGGTGGGGGTTTAAAGTATAAGCCCTAGCCGCAGAAAAAAAAAGGTATACATCACTTAGAAACTGGGCTGCATCTTCTTCCCGGTCCCCAGCACTTTTCTTCTTCATCTCCTCTGGCCAGGGATTGAAAAATTCCCGCGTCCTGGAAGCGCTGGCTATGATTGGCTGACAGCCAATCAGAGTCAGCACTCGATTAATGGCTGTGATGGGTTCATTGAGTGCTGGCTGTGATTGGCTAAGCATCAGCCAATCAGAGGCAGCTCTTCTAGGAGGCGGGGATTTTTCAATCCCCGGCCAGGGAAGATGAAGAAAAACAGTTCCGAGGACCGAGAGGAAGTTGCAGCAGCATCGTACAATGCTTCTAAGGTGATGTATACTTTTTATCTTTTTCTGCGGCTAGGGTTTGGATTATGGCTTTGATAGTAGGGTTTCCTACTGTTAAAGTTGCATCGCACCGCACGAAAATCGTGTTTTCATGCGATGCAACAGAGAGGAAGGCTCCACAGGAAAACATGGGCTACAAAACGTTAGGAGTCGCATGCATATTGGGATGTTGCACACTCCAACACATTGGAAAGCATTGGCTGAACAAACACGTGATTTGTAGCATTGTTGCAATGCGACCAAATCGCGTGACTTTGTCGCGCGTGTGAACAAGGCCTAAATACTAGGGGACTCATGTATACATTGCTGGACTGTGTGGCGCTAATAATCTCCGCTATTGGTGTCCTGCAGCAGATTTGTACATATTGTTGCGAACGTGTCGTAAAACACCTTGACTTCACAGCAGA
This sequence comes from Eleutherodactylus coqui, assembly GCF_035609145.1. NCBI lineage: Eukaryota > Metazoa > Chordata > Amphibia > Anura > Eleutherodactylidae > Eleutherodactylus > Eleutherodactylus coqui. The sequence continues at coordinate 304,108,072 of NC_089840.1, forward strand.
TTTGCTGTTTCTGTGTTCAGTGTGAAAATCCTGTTTAAGATCTGTTCTGCATCTGAACGCCAACAGTAAATGCGCAAATATTCAGATGGAAAGTGAACGGTTGTATTTCTGACAGTGGGGGGGCTGATTATTGGTTGATTCTCCCATGTTTGAGCGTTTCACTATTACCCGACTCCAGTTTACCATATGGTGGAGCCAATGTGTCTTGTAATTATATGGCAGCATATTGATGAAAACTGTGTAATACTTAAAGGAGATGTCCCGCGCCGAAACGGGTTTTTTTTTTTTTTAAACCCCCCCCCCGTTCGGCGCGAGACAACCCCGATGCAGGGGTTAAAAAAACCACCCGCACAGCGCTTACCTGAATCCCGGCGGTCCGGCGTCTTCATACTCACCTGCTGAAGATGGCCGCCGGGATCCTCTGTCTTCATGGACCGCAGGGCTTCTGTGCGGTCCATTGCCGATTCCAGCCTCCTGATTGGCTGGAATCGGCACGTGACGGGGCGGAGCTACACGGAGCTACACGGAGCCCCATAGAGAAGAGGAGAAGACCCGGACTGCGCAAGCGCGGCTAATTTGGCCATCGGAGGGCGAAAATTAGTCGGCACCATGGAGACGAGGACGCCAGCAACGGAGCAGGTAAGTATAAAACTTTTTATAACTTCTGTATGGCTCATAATTAATGCACAATGTACATTACAAAGTGCATTATTATGGCCATACAGAAGTGTATAGACCCACTTGCTGCCGCGGGACAACCCCTTTAATTCCTCCTGTGGGGGCGTTGCAGGGAAATTTAATGCTTAGGCCTTTTTACACGGCTGAGAAAATATTGCACGTATATGAACCCCATTCACATGAGCGATTTAAAGAAAAAAATCCTACATTGCGGTGTGGAAAATAATTGTGGCATATTCTATCTTTGGGCGTGCCCTTGCATCACCAACTGTTTTAATGGGACTGGCGGCAGCATTACACCACGTGCTAGGTGCGGACAACTGCAGCGGAAGGCTGCTACTTCCTTGAAGTAATGTGAGGCAGTTTTGATACAAAAATGCCTCGCATCCACAAAAACATTGTATGCTACCTAGCGCGGAACCTGGCCGCGATTCACAACCTGGTATCGCATTCACTTGTGTGAAATTAGCCTTACTGCCAGTTCTTCGTTGGATTACAGGTGATCACTGGGGGTTCAACTAACAAAATGCTGACACAGTGGATCTCCCAGCTTTCCTAGAACCCTCCTAGAGTGGTATGAGAAAAGGAGGCTGACTTCCCATTTAGGGCGCTAGGAAAGCTGAGTGACTCATTGGCCATCGTTTATATTTCCTAGGTTCCTAAACTGAAAACCTGGAGTTACAGAAGGGAAAGGAAAGTTGCTTTGCCGTTCAGGATACTGGGAAAGGTGAGTGACTATGAAAGTGAACAGGTGACTAAGTGGGTGTGATCAAACTTTCCTAGGCTCCTGAACAACAACTCTGACTAGTTCTGGAATGATATTGCAAAGGAGGCAGATTTGCAATTCAGGACACTAGGAAAGCTGTGTGAGAAAACATGTTGGTAACCTGATGGCCATCTTTTTTTCTTTTTTGCTTCCTGGACACAACAAAAATTGGAAACCCCTAATGCTGACATGAACAGAGCCTAACTTGGTAGTCATCACCCCACTTTCCTAGGCTCCTGAAAAACAAATGGTGTAGATATGTAATGATGTTGGGCAAGAAAGGCCGGTGTGTTGTGCAGAAGAATCGGAAAGCTGGATGGCAAGTTGTGGTGGCAGCCATATTCAATTTGCTAAGTTACAAAAATATTGGATTATGATTGAGATTTGTTTCGAGGTGGTGAGGAGAAACGTCCGGAATACTCATTGGGTGTCTCATCTGAAGTTATTGCATCCATGGTCGGGGGATGTGAGAACCCAAATCTTATAATTACACTGTATGTGCAACCTTCCACGAGAGTGCGTAGACTTTACTGTTTTTCCACACCAGTCTATGTAAACAATGCGCATAAATGCGACAAATGTATTAACCCTTTATTGTACTGATCGGCACATTTTGTGCCTTTAGGACCAAGCACAGGCATACCGTCAGGCGTCGCAATTGCAACCCAGCCCCTGCGTTGAGGGGTTTCAGAGGCCTTCACCATATACAGAATGCACATGGACATGTTACTAGCCGGTCGCACTGCCAACTGCCTGTTGTAAGAGGAGGTGGAGGGTAGGCCGAAGTAGTGTACAGAGCAGAGCTGCATGATGACCTCACCATTCTTCTGCTCCTGGCGTCTGTGTGGTCTCCTAACACTGCGTCTATCTACTGGTAAAGTAGAGAGCATTGGTCCTGTGCCGGAGTCATAGCTGGTCTTTCAGGTGAGCTGGTCCCATGACTGTCCTAGTCTGACTGCCCTATGTTTGTGAGGGGAACAAAAACTCACCCCCTTCCCCATGGCTAATATATTTTGAGAGGTGTAGATTTACTAAAGTTTATCTCCTGTACACATACTCAGCACTGCGACACGCTGCTGCCCACGCTCAGGGCTGCTACATGCAGGTGCATGCGATCTGCGCCACTACACGCAAGCGTACTTGCTCTTCATGAGGGCGCACCTGTTCATCTCTGGTACAGACAGCAATGCACACTCAGCTCTGCTACATGCAGGTATATAATGGTCTACAGCTCAGTGACTGTAGTCTCTCTCTGTAGTAGATGCAATTTGTAGAGTATAGCAGAGATACAGGATATTACTTCAGAATACACCAAATATACCGGGGGCTCCACAGTAACATATACTATACTAAATGGTGTTATATAACATGTAATATGCACTAATTGACTGTTGCCATGTCCCTAAGACTTGGAAGACCAAGCCGTGGATGACGAAGAGAACCCCTCCGTATAAATACTCATTGTAAAAAAATCCTTCCCCTAGAAGAAGTTGTTGAAAGCAGATGAAACTTTCTCTGTGTGATTGTAACATTGATATAAATAAGTGGTTATAATATAAGAGCAAAAGGATTATTTATTGTGGAGAGCTGATCCATTGTAGGGAGGCTCTAGTACCCTGTTGTATTGCCTCTAGCTTCGATACAAGATGTAATATGGGCGGGCATGGAGGCTCTAGTACTGTGTTGTACCACTTCTAGTTTGGATACACACTGTGATACGGGTGGGCATGGAGGCTCTAGTACTCTGCTGTACCGCCTGTAGCTTGGATAGATGATGTGATACAGTTGGGCATGGAGGTATACAGGTTCCGTCTGGTATCCTGCGACAGTTCACTCCCCATTTGCTGTTACTGAGCCCCTAGATCATCCAAACTCGTTGCCTGTCGAGTTGGCATCCCAGATGGTCCCATATATTAATCTAGTGACCAGGCAGCCAGAGAAGTTAGGGGAAATGCAAAGTCCTACATCTGGGCAAGAAAAATGAAGAAAGCACGTACAGAATGGGAGGAATTAAGCAGCACCACATGGGAAAAAGACTTTGGTATACTAATAGATCATAGACTGAACATGAGTCAACAATGTGATGCAGCAGCCAAAAAGGCAAACACAATTTTGGGATGTATTAAGAGAAGCAAAGAGTCTAGATCACGTGAGGTCATTATCCCCCTCTACTCTTCCTTAGTCAGACCTCGTCTGGAATACTGGGTCCAGTTCTGGGCACCCCACTTTAAAAAAGACAGACAAACTGGAGGAAGTTCAAAGAAGAGTTACCAAGATGATGAGCGGTCTGCAAATCATGTCCTATGAGGAACGGTTAAAGGATCGGGGAATGTTTAGCTTGCAGAAGAGAAGGCTGAGGGGAGACTTAATAGCCGTTTACAAATATCTGAAGGGCTGTCACAGTGCTGATGGATAAGCCCTATTCTCATCTGTACAAGGAAAGACTAGAAGGGATGAAACTGAAAGGGAGGAGACACAGATTAGTTATTAGGCAGTGAGGGGGATCAATGAGTGGAACAGGTTACCATGGGTGGTGGGGAGTTCTCCCTCAATGGAAGTCTTCTGAGGCTGGAGAGACATCTGGGATGATTTAGTGATCCTGCACTGAGCAGGGTGTTGGACCAGATGACCTTGGAGGTCCCTTCCAACTCTACCATTCTATGGTTCTATGAGGCATTCCTGTGACCTCCTTGTGGGTGTGTGGCTGAGCATTATTTTGCTGGGAAATAAACAGGAGATATATATTATACATCAGCTATACATAACTAATTATATACAGGAGATATGAGGTTTCTGCGGCCCTATCTTTGATTTCAATGGGGCCGGCAGCAGCATGGTACCACGTGCTAGGTGCATGCTGTGTGGTGTGAGATCGCTGCATTGAAAATAATGGCAGGATTGCTACTTCCCTGGAGTGATGCAAGATGTTTTTGATACAAAAATACCTCGCCTCTGCGGAAAATTTCCATATTGGCAAGTGTGATATTGGGCTGTGATTCATGGCCCGTGTGATATTAGCCTATGGTGCTACAAACGATTTTTCATATGGTCCAGGAAATATGTCATGTTTTGAAAGCTTATTATCAAGGGGCTAGATCATGTATGTAAATTGATTTTACAGCCATATGCAGCACAGTTTAGGTATGGGCCCCTGAGCCGTTAGTTACACTCCTGTATCCAGCCATTGTATTTATGATTTGTTTTCTCTTACCCTCTACTTTTTCTAAGCCTCATTTGTTTTTACAGGTACCATCAGCACTTTTGGCCTCCACATCTCTTCAGTCCCTAGAGTGATGGTAAGCGGTTTTCATCACTTCCATCTTTCCCCTGTCCAGACCTATGCTGTATTATGTCATACGTGCACTTTTGCATGTGTACACATACACGTCTGCTTGTGCGCAAGTTCTGTGTGTGCACACACATATTTACATTTAATTTTCTTGTCTGCATTAGCGCAAAAATCCCCCCCCCCCCTCCTAAGTAAGTGTTCACATATGAGTACGTAGATGTATATGCATATTTACATGAATATATATTCATATGCATTTTTCCTCCTCGTTCATATTTTACGTGCAACCATTAGTCCTCTGCCGGTACATAATTTCCTGTTAGTGGACTTTCTATTAACTCCAAATTACGTAACTTTTATGTGTTTTAACGAATTACCATATTGCATTATTTGACTTCATTGTAATTTGGCAGTTATTTCTATTTCAATTTTAACTCTTAAGGTCCATTTAGACGCAATGATCATTGTTAAAAATTCGTAAAGCACCGAAAGTGAGTGATGGTTTTGCTTTTAAAGACAATAATTATCGTTGGAAAATAAACGATAAATCCACGATAGTTTGTGTGAATGGCATGTGCATCAATGAAGGTAAAAAAAATGAGGTGAAAATCGTTAAACTACTGAACGATTTTCATTTAAACCAAATGTTAAGCGCACCACCAAACGATGGATTTTAAGTGGACTGAAAGACAGCAATGAACGAAGGCACGAATGAAAAGTGCACGATGTGTGCGCGTTTACACATAACGATTATCGCTCAATTGCGACACTTTTAACGAACTTTGAGCGATGATCATTGCATCTAAATGGACCTTAAGAGTTAATATTGAAATAGAAATAACCGTCAAATAATGCAACATAGTAATTCGTTAAAATGCATAAAAGTAATGTAAATGGGGCATTTGGAGTTTATAGAAAATGTTCAAAACCAAGTTAAATCCACTAACAGGAAATTACGAATAAATGGGGTTTGGTACTTTGGCGATGAATCCTTATGGTGCTTCACAAATATGTGCCGTGAGTCATGCACTCAGACAATAGGATACGGTTTTTGAATGAATTAGGGCTCCCACCCACTGGCGTTTTTTTCTCCACTGCGATGCGATTCTAAAGTTAAAGTCTCGCATCGCAGTGCAAGAAGAACGCAGGCAGATATCCCAAAATCGCTGGGATATCGCTGCGCCATCGCCAGTCTTTTCAATGGGACCAGCAGCAGCAGCGCTAGCCCCATTGAAAAGATATGGAGAACGCCGCTTACTTCTGCCACGGCTGTCACAGCTGTGGCAGGAGTTTCCTTCATCCCCGCGGGGATGAAGGAACCCTCTGTCACAGCTGTAGCAGAAGTCAGCGGCATGCTATCCCATTGCTTTCAATGGGATTGGCAG